>NC_133977.1:25508897-25711397 GCF_047716275.1 Strix uralensis
GGATTTGCTCTGTTTGCAGATATAAGAAACTAATGGGAAGTTAATAGCCTAAATAAGAGTAAAAAGCATAAAATCATTGCTATTTTCAGCCTCAAACTCTCTTGGGGCCATTTTAAACACCCATGTGAAATAGCAGACCTATGTCTCATGTGGGATTATTTATGCTACTCTATCAACATAACTCATTTCAACAGCCTGGCTACTACAGAGATTTCCTGGAGTAACCACAAATATATCTTGGCCTTTGTTTTTTAGATATAACTGGTTTGTTACATTATCCAAACTCACTTATAAATGCATGCCACTGTGCTCCAGTTAATATTTATCTTTTACCTTTACGAAATGAATCTTCAAAGCAAGAATTATCCCTGTAATAAAGTTATAATCTTTTTTTTTTAGTTTATGGTTATGTAGGCATAAATTAAGTTAAAATAAGCACTGTTTGTTGTGATACTTCAGTACATAGTTACAAATGTAGATTCTTTTTCCAAGAAACCATACACCTGCATTTATTTTAAATAATTTATATTCAACAAACTTACAAATAAAGTGCTCCTTTTTGGTTTCTTTATTTTGTTGCACTTTAATGTAAATTTTATTTATTATGAGTAGGTTGACTACTCCTCCACAAAACGAGTAGTAAACAATGGATAAATAAAATAAGGGGAAAGAACTCCAAAACGAATAATGTGATGTTTTCTAATTGTTTTTTATTTTTAGAGAAAAAGTTTTTTTAAATTAAATAAAGCACTTTGCTTCTTATAATTAAACAGTCAACACTATATTATACTTGGAGATTGACGTACTTGTGCCTGCAAACAGAACAGATTAATGTAATGTTTTGCTACCTTTGACCTTGTATCCTTGAGTCTCTTGATTCTGTGTCACCAAACATAGTACTGTAATAGAGTTGAGCTCTAGCTAATAGTGTGTGCTATTCTGACTGTCATGCTCCATCATTGTAACTTACTGCATGAGGTCCCCAAAGTAGCCTCAAACACAGAGAGACACAAAGTCACATCAACAAAACCTAAAAGTAAGCAGAAAAGACCTTAAAATGGAAATTCTTCATTCAGTTCATGCAAGACCAATCTGGCTGTGACTGCTGGTTATTCTGAAAACTCCAGCGAAGGAACATTTAAATGGATGTGTTGCTAAAAATCCACTGGCAAAAGTCATTCAGAAAACATAGTTGAACTCCTAATTTTACTCATTACATTGTTATGATTTCAGAATCGGGAGGTCAAAATGCCGATTCTTTGTTCTAGTATGAGGTCTTGAAATACTACCTGTAATGACTGGCAAAGTACTTTCAGATGAGGTGTTTTCTATTACCTGGTGCTTTCTCCCTAAGGGTAAGCTGGGAGAAAGTCTCACACAGTAGTTGAAGCCTCCTTGGGCCCAGTGTGGATCCTGAGGTTCTCCCACACTATGAATGGGGCAACGGGTCCCCAATGGAGGAGCTCCTGGGAGGAACTCCAGCATGGAGAGAAAGCAGTTTTCCAAGCTGAGAAGTGGGAAATACCAAAGATTTACAAACCTGACTGGAAAGGAGCCCTTGCTCCTGGGTGAGGCGGCTCAGTGATTCTCTCAAAGCCACTCTGCCCACTGCAAACAAAAGCTACCAAACGACTCCGGGGTTGCTCCCAGTCCTTCCTGCTGAAGCTGGTCTCCTTTGTGTGAAATAGCCCTGATTAAGACAGACTGTTTGAGAGAGAAAATGTGTCTGACTCCATGTTCTCTTTCTGATTGCCGATTGGAAAAGGACCTGAATTTAAGGGTTTCTAGTCAATACTTGTCACATCTTAAAGCAAGGTATATAGATGAACACCTATTTTGTGAATTTTGTTACCTTGGTTCTGAAACAGATGATGACTAGCTTAATCCAGTTTAGATAATGGTCATACGTGCTGTGAGCTCTTGGGTTCTGCGAGCAACAGAAATGCAGTTGGTATCTGACAAAGGCAGGTAAGGAGACATGTAAGCTTCTCTTTGTGAACCTACTCATGTGTGCCTCAGTTACCCTCTCTGCAAAATGGAATCAAGAAATACTTTAATATTTGTAAAACTGTGAAAAGTCTGAAGATATCACATAAAAACTTCAAAAAGTGAGGCACCTGATACTAAATCATCCACTAAGTGAATGAATATTCAGCAACATTGGTATTTGTGCACTGTTGTCTTACCATGTCATATAGAAAGAGAATGTATGAGTTTGCCTTTTTGGAAAATGCTTTTAAGTCTAACTCCTTTTAATAACCTGGGACTAGCTTTCTGAATTTCCAGTTGTGATTGAATTCTCCAAAGCTATTATTGCTGGAGACAAAAAGAAATTAGAGTTCTCGGTCACCATACACTGTGCTGTGTAGTCATGTAAAACATAAAAGAATAGATAACTATTTCAGAGTGAAAGGAAAAACAAAATGTATTTGAATTCAAGTGGCCTCTTCAATTCATTAGAGGATTACGAACTTTCATCACAACACTTAGTTTTAAGCAGAGATTATGTCTTTGTTGGTGGCTACCCTCTGTTTTGTTAGCAAGCTTTCCTTTCTCATACTTGAAACATCATTGTAAAAGCAGGTATGAATGGTGGTGCTATGGGACATTATTCCTTGTCTGCTGCTTCCTTGCCATGGTATGGGCATTGTTCCCAACAGCATGCTAAACTTCACAGAGGTTGGCTGGATTCACTGTGTCAACATACCTGCAGAGAGGTGGCCAGAAGAGCATTTTTCTTGGCTTCTGTCCTTGGGAGAGCTAAGCAGGTGGAGAAGCTCCATTGATGTATGTTTATACCTATACTATGGGTTGTGTCATCATATCTAAAATGGTTTTAATTCTGCAGGGCAGGACAGATCTTCTAAGACACATATCCTACGTGTAACTCAAAAAGCACATCCTACTGCCTGTGCCATCACTGAAGTCTGTGCCCCTAGTCCATTCCTGCCTGTAGTCGTTCCCATGTTGAGTCTGGGCAAGCTGAATAATGATAATCTCCCTAATGTAGCTTGTCCAAAGTCAGAGAGATAGTATTGCATTCTGAAAGAGATATCTTCTGATGTGATTGACAGTTCACTCTAGCACCACAAATCCTATCTCTACACTGTGAAGGAGGAGCCAAGGTCAGTAGGGTGGGCAGAAAATATCTGACCCTCTCTCACCAGGAAACTAAGTTAAAAAGCTCAGTGGGTCACAGTGAGCTCCCTGAGAGGGGCCTCAAAATATGCAGACAACATCTGTGATCATATTTTGTACATCTCTCCAATATAGTCTGAGTAGATTTGATGTGGGTAAAGACTAGAACAATATCACAATTCCTGCCCCACACAGTGTGATCCCTGAATGTAGTTTCATGCACTTTACATATTATAAATGCAAATTCTAAGAAGTGTAGTATCTAAGGTATACATGTGTTTATATATATATCTATACTCAAATGTATTTCTATAAAATCATATCCACACATTATATATAATATATATATAAAAGTAATTTCTCAATTTATTTTCTCCCTGGATCTTATATTCTTAAAATCTTATTTTAACATTAAATCAATAGTTTAGGAGGTTAAATAACACCCACACAATAAAATCTAATAAGAGCAAGTTCAATAGTTACTGAAATATATGACATCTTAAAAATGATTTTTTTGTTAGTATGCTCAACAGGTGAATATTTACATATTAAAATATAATTTTTCTTCCTACTATTTGGAAGTAGTCTGTTAGGATTCTGATTTCTCATTTTCTTTCCCAGATATAGCCAGAATGATAATACAGTTTTTTATAAATTTTGGAATTTTGTAGCTGAACTGAATTTGTGTACTATACTGGTGAAACAGCACTGTTTACCTATTTTCAGTTCTCATGCTATTTCTTAGGAGATATATATGTACTGGATATTAAAAGCTATAGCTATAATAGCTATTTTTGACAGTATTAAACTGGACAAGAAAATAGAAGCTTCTTCTCCTGGACCTGTGTGTTTAAATATAATTACAAATAATTTCATCATGATTATTGTGATAGCAATTTATTTATTCTTTATTTAGTTTCTTGATGAGTTTCTTCACTAAAATGATGAATGCTTTCATTAGTTAAAAAAATCTTAAAACTTCAATTTGGATCTTGATGTTGGTAACTCATTTGCTAAATTTAAGTTTCTGTTTCACAATTACAAAAATATGTTGCTATGCTATGTGAAGAAAATGTCTGGGATCTTCCATATTAATCTCTCCCCATATGAAAGATGGCAATTTCCATTCTCATCTGTGAGTGACAGTGTTTTACCAGGTGATGTTTTTGTGTTCTTACAAACTTTGGAAGTATTTATTTTCAGTAAATCAGGTGGAGCTTGTTAGAAGTGTCAAAAAACCCATCTCTTGCTAACATCGTGCAGATGCCAGACTATTTCTAACAGTTTCTATTGGTGAAGGGGCTAAACTGTCAGCTAAAGAAAAGGGATTACATCAGCATTCAGAAGAAAAAAAGCTCCATTGCTCCTAACTCCATAGTCTATGTTCAATCAACCCACAGTTAATGGAAGCCCTCCAGTGCTAAGCAATAAACAAACACAGTTGGGCAAATAGTCCAAAATCAAATCTAGTATATAAGGTGGACAATACATAGTTAGTTCCATTACAGAACCCTCCCCTGGGAACTGGAGTGGCTTCTGAGCCCGTCTCATTACGCACCAGCACCATCTGTAGCCAGCCTGAACCTTATTTGGGAATATATAAAGTACATGGAAAAAATAGAGTAGGAATCAAGAGCCAGAGAATCCTATTTCAAGTTTAAATTTTGCTTGTGAAAGATCATTTGGTTTTAGAGTCAGCAAACAGTAGGCCCTCATCACTCACAATGAGCTGCGCATGTAGCAGGGATTACTTCAGATCAGAGAGATTGAAGGTAATTGCTACTTTCCACAGGGAGATATCTAGTACTACTCTGGTTTGAGAGATACAGTAAAGCACCATAAGCTGAAACACACCATCCTGAAGCAAACTAGACCCACCTCTCATTGTTTCTCTTTCCTTGTTTTGTTTAAAAAAACCCTGTGAATAGTAAATTTAAAAGAAAACATAGGAAGAAATTCTTTAATATGTGGATTAAAAAGTATATCCTCTCCGATATATAGTGCAGATGTATATATATGATAGATAAGTAATATAGATGCCACATATTGTTCCACTAAAATTCAAATGTTTTAAAATAAATGTATGTATGTATTATCGTTGTATATGGATAAAACGGGTGTTAGAATCCAGATACAAGAACATCAGAGATCAGGGTCCTTTTGTGATTGTTATTACATATGAGAGAATAAAATAAAAAAAACAAGGGTTCTCTGCCCCAGAGAACTACAGTTGAACTAAGAGCTCAAATTTATCTGTTAGTGACTTCAGCAGAATTACTCCCAGGGGATTCATTTATCCTGGGATGCACAGAGATTGCTGACGGTTGACAGCTACATTAGCTCCCTTTCTCCTTTCGGTGGTTGCATACGATAAGAGAGAAACATCTTAATATAGTATAAAGAGTTTTGTTGTGCGAGTTTGTGAAAGTAAATTATATGGTTCACTCCAAACAAATGCTACATTGAAATAAAGGTTTATTCTGCATAGCCTATACAACTAATTTAGGAACATTTTAGTGAGTTTTATAACAAATCTTTAAGAGTATTATCATATACTTTTTTTGTAAAACCTACAAACTTAGAAACTCTGGATTGTATTCTTAGCTGGGCAGGACAGATCTTTAAGCTATGTGTACATCCTTGATGACAGTAGTTGGGTTTCTCTGCTTTAAAGGGTATTGTACAGCAACGATCTCCAGAGCCATTTCACTGCCACTGCAAGGTCACACTTGCTCTTTGTCATCCTTGAATGATGTCCAGCAAACTTGCTACTAGTCAACATCAAGGCTGATGGTGCAGACAAAGCCATGAAGAATACCCATACATTTCACCCAAATTCAGGAGTGTCAATTACCCAGACACTGGGACTCTGTAGTTTTAATAATTCCCTGTATATCTGCTCTTATTTTGCTGTTACAGTCCAATAGAAATTACATCCACACTTACACTCTACTCTTTTCTCAACATTAGGTTCTGCTTCAGCATAGCTAAAGATTTTTCCAAGATTTTTCCAAGATAAATACAAAGCAAATGACCTTTTTGTGAAGGCTGATTCTAAAATACCAAAACCAGCATTCACAGGATTGTTTTTGCCATATTCCTAGGTTGTCTTCACTTTTTTTTCAGTTCTGGCCCTGATAGTTCAAAATGGGTGATATCAGAGAAATTGAAAGAATGATCAAGGAGACCCAGATAAATTTTGGTAATATTGAATCCCCTCTATGACCATGTGTGAGTGCCAGAAACTGAAGATCTATTTTGTCATCTTACTCATATACTTTAGTACCTTTATGGCATATTCCCATTAAATGGATTGATTATAATCAGTGAATGCATATTCATTTTCTTGATCACTTTGTGAAATAAAGGATTTTATTTTTCAAAAAAAAAAAAATTATAATAGCCAGACTGCTAGCAAAATATTAGAGGCACTTCAGGATTTACCTCAAGATCTTGGCACCTATGAAAAATATGTACATTTTTTGCTATTAAGATACCATTTGCTGTTTAAAATATTCTTGCTTTAATGAGATAGTTATAAAACTGTGACTGATTATCAGATTGTTCTGTCTGTGAAAATTGCAGGTTCTTGATTAACCAATGAAATTCTTCTGAAAAAATTAGCATTAACTGTTTCATAAACAAGCACATTTCATTTATAATTCCACCTATATAATGCCATAGTAATCGAAAGATAGCGTAACATATGCATAATAGTATAGATTTAAACACTTACAACAGCAGTTGTCATTTGCAGCAAAAAATCCTGATATCTTGTGTGGAATTCTTCAGAATTTGTACACCTTATTCCATCATTAGTTAAGATTAACTAATTAGTATTGTAAAAATATATATGTATCACAAAATTGTCCGTGATATAACTGTGCATAGCTAAGTTTTATCACCTGAACCTATTCAAACAAAATATAGTTTAGTAGAACCAAATGCATGGTCATATATATCTAGAAACAAACTCATACTTACAGCATAAGGAACTGTGCTTTGGTAAAGGGTGAGTAGAAAGTATTTAAAGGTCCTGGTGGACAAGCAATTAAACATGAGGTCCCAACAGCTACTGTGGCAATGGAGGCTAGTGTCATCTTGGCTTATTATAAATGAGAGTAGTGTGTCAGAATGCTGCATCTACCTTTGCTGTTCATTTTTTTTAAAAGGTGTTAAAAATTGGAAAAGATTCAAGAAAGGGCCACAGAAATTAGTTGAGAGATGGAGAAAATGTCTTATATTGCAAGATTTTGAGCTTATCAAATGAAGAATCTGTGTTGAAAGTGTGTACATACTTTACAAAGTGAGAGATGCCAAGTGCCAAAGGAAGGACTTGCCAATCTGTCAAAGGAAAACATCTCAAGAACTGGTGGTGTTCAGAAGAAACAACCAGATAAATTCAAGTTAGAATTGAGGCATGTATTTTTTATGCTGATGACTAACCACTGCAAACAACTCCAAATCAAAATGGTAGATCCTCCCTCTCTTGATGCTTTACAAAGGTCTGGATGCCTTTCTGTTGCCTGCCACTGTATAGAGGACTGTGCAGACATAACTGGGTGAAATTAGATAACTTGTATTATACAGGATGTCTGTGGTCTCTTCTGACATAGCAAATGTTGAATAAACCTGTGAGGATATGTAAAGAGCTGATGGCGAATGTGGAGTTGGGACAGAACCCTTTCCCTGAAAATACCCTGTTAGCAGCTCCCCCATTCATCTCACAGCAACTCCAGCTAGCTGCCTCTGAACAGCAATAGTCCATGAACGGCAAGTAGATGGTCTTGTATCTTGTAGTATCTCGCAGAATATATTTTGCAAAATATTCTTATGAATTGCAATAGAAATATTGGCTTTAGTAGCAGGGTTTTCCTTCTTAATAAGACATTAGTACAGATGGATCCTGGTCAAAAGGTTTTGGACCGACTCCTTGAGGAATTTCAAGTTGCCTGATTTTGCCTTTGCCTGGTAGGAAGTAGTTTCAGAGGGGATATGCTAAACAAGAACCATCTGGAAAACTAATTCAGGCTTCTTCAATGTTTTGGTATTATCCATTACAAAATAGATCATTTTTACAGAACTCCTTTCAGCAAGTAATGCAGATCAGTATTAAAGGAACCTTCTTATTAAATGAGTGATACTACAGGAATCTGTAGTAGACATACACTAATGGCTTTGTGGTACAGCCATTCTATAAAGAAACAGAAAAATGTTCATGTCTGTAGCTTAAGTTCTGGTTTTTATGTCTTTGGAAAGAGGTTTAGTTGTAAAATGGTTTAAGAGGTTTAGTTGTAAAATGTAAAATTATCAGATGAGTTAACAAGTAAATAATGAGTTGCTATTTTTGTGTAGTTACCATTAATAAACATCAAAATAATTTAAACTATTGGTGACTACTGCAAGCAGTCTATTCTTCACTGTAAATAGTCCCAAAACTATCAACAAAAGTTTCATTTGTCCAAAATACCCCAAAGGTAGTCCTTAGCAATCACTGAGTGTTGAAGCTTTGTAAGAAGTAGTTTTAGCTGATTGTGAAGGTGTTTAATACATTCTGCAGTTCTAACACATTTTTTGTTCATGTCACAAACTGGTTTCATGGGGGATGAATCTGTTGTGTATCCCAGACTTCTTTTTATTCTTGATGACTGAAGCTGATGCTTTTGTGATACTCCATGTATAGTAGCTAAGATTCCTCTCAGAATCAGGCTTATGAAATCCTAGTTTTCAATTTGGTCCTGCTAGATCTTTCTTTTGTATGAACTTCCTTGTTTTTACAAACTTTGAATTTTCTGAAATATGAGATACATAAAGCATACGGTTGTGATCTCAATCATTTTCATCATAGGAAGACCTCATTCTCCTTTACAATAAAAAAATAAACTCAAGAATAGCTGAGTTATTGAACACATTTGGAACTTAATTAATGATCAATGTCTAAAATAACTGCAATTGAGTACTTACCCCCATCAAACCACTGTCCCTCTCCATCACCCACTTAACTGACCCTGCAGTTTGGCCTCCTCTATTTATCTGCTCTGTCTGGACAGGGCCATAGAACTTGAAGAGCTATGCTAAAGCTGAGGGGCTGCTGTAATCTTTGTTATATGAATAAGTCTCTAAGGAGAAACAAATACATCTGACTGAGTAGCTATGCAGACAAATCTAAAAGGGACAGAACTTTGTGAATTCATAAGGTTCAAAATGTTTTTTTCTAGAGGTAGAGGTTGAAATACTTCCAAGAAAATGCTGTAGACTTGCTGGTATGTCAGCAGCTTTCCCCTGCTTCAAGCTAAAGAAGCTGCTATTGAGAGGTTTTGTGCTACTGAAAGAAAATTCTTTAATGAAATATTAATGTGTTACAGTGCATTTCCAGTATATTATGAACCATTAACAAATTAAAATAAAACAGTCAATTTAAAGTAGGGCTTGTGACACATTTCCTTTTCTGTTATTTGCTTGTTTATTTTCTGCTGTGGAATGTGTTGATTCATAGTTCTGCTGGTTACCAGCTTAATCTGCACCAGTCTATTCTGCAACATGTCTCTGTGTATGTGAGTGTCTATATGTTCAAAAGCACTTAAGGACATTCCCATTTTCTCACTGTTGGGTAGGTAAACAATGTTTGGTTATATGTAATAGTGTCATTTGTTTCTTTCAGGAAAACAATACTTTTCAAAAGTATTGATCAATGGTAAGTGCAGAACTGTTCAGTCTTCAAAACCTTCCCTGGTATGCTATGTTTGTCCTAATCTAGTACAGGGGGGAAAAAAAGAGTAAGAGTCTATTTTCCACGTTTCTTTTTTCTGCTTGCTATCGTTTAAAAAGCAGCTTTGAACCTTGTTCATGGCTTTCCCAGATTTTGCTGTTAGCTGCCAAGTCCCTGTCAGATTGAAATTGAAACGGCAGAAAAAAGATTTTCAACATACTTTTTCTGCAATTTTTTTCTGTCTTTCACCTCTAATGAAATGACCTTTAACTGCCCCCTCATCCTACACTAAGCAATGCTGAGTTTTATACCCTAAATTTCAACTACTTTATTAAATTAGCTGCAAAAGGGATATTTAAAAATGAAAACAAAAGTAATTTAAAAAGTGTGTATGAAGCTTTGCAATGATCGTATTTAGATGCATTGCTGAACTTTTTACTTCAAAGACAAAGACCTCTGCACTTGAGAGACCTTGCCTCTTACTCAGTGCTCAGCCAAATATACATAATATTTTATTATAACAGATCATTGTAAAGCTAGCCTCATTTAGATTTTACTATATTTATATATATATATCTAGTTATCAGTTCATGCTTTAAATCTGTGGTCGTTTGCCATGAAATAATTGCCTTGTTATTGAAAAAATGAATTGGTTTAGCTACTTCAATTCAGTGTTAGGCTCTTACATCCTGATGGAGTATATATACAAATTGCTTATTGAAATACACAGTACAAGAAAGTCAGACTTACCAGCTCATTCTATTTTTATACCTTATACAATGTTCAACACTTTACTCTTGATGAAATGTGCTTCAGTCCCTTGTTGCACTATCTAATGTGCCAGTATTTCTTGCTACATTAATTTTTCCTCTGTATGGTCTTTAATGGAAAAGATGCTCACCAGCGTAAATATCTCTAAAGCTAACAGTAAAAAAATACTTAAATAAATAACAGATGCACAAGGGAACCATGGGATAAGTATACAGGAGGCACAGAGTCATAATCACATGTCTGAACTACTTGACCCATTACTGGCATGTATCAGAATACACACTAGTAATTATGTGGGTATCCGCCATGCCCACACGTTTCTGAACTGGATCAACCTATCTCTAACATTGTAAATATTTGTAAAGAAATTATGAGTTTGGAGGTATTACATCTGATAAATTGTGGTATGACCTATAAGACACATGTATGTAAGAACCTATACACACATAACACACATGATTTTATGTGACTGTGATGCTTATCAAAGAAAAGATTTAATGGGACCGGTTAGAGCCACCACACAGCACAATGAGATACCACAATTTTGCCCATCAGATTCCACCAATGTATCACAACCCTGACTCTTCACACCACCAGTATTCCACTCTGGGACATCTCAAGAAAAAACTTCAGCAAACTTAATCATGTTGTTATTCATGTCAGTAAAAGTCTAGAAGCTTACAGGATGTGATAACAACCTTTTATTTTCCTTTTCTACTTGTAAGCTAAGTCAGGGCTTTTATCTTAGTTTAGATATGAAAAACAGAATATCATGTTAGCCTGGTAAATGGTCTTCTTCAGTATCTTTTCCTAGACAGCATTTAATTGAAAAAAATGTAGAATACGTGCAGTGATGGTATAGGAATTTATAGAGGAACTAAAAGAAAATCTCATTCATAGCTTTGTTTTGATATGCTGTTTAGCAGATAAATCTAACACTGAGCCTCTACTTTTTGTTTGGTTGTTGCATTTGAAAGGTTTTTCTGGTTCACTGGATATTACTCTCCATCACTTTAGAATCCTTTACAAGGTGTTTTACTTTTTGTATTATGAAATGTCTTTGTATTAAGATCCAAAAAACAATAATGAAAATACAAATAATTTTTGGTATAGCAAATGACTCCTTGGATTGCCAAATATGTTTTGCTTAGCAGAAATCAGGCCATGAAGATTAAGTGTTTTCAATGAATAAGGATAAAATTTGTGCTTGGTTTTATCTTCCATTCTGTATTTTTATTTGTTCATTCTGCAGACAACGCAGTGTTACTAATTGGTTAATTATTATTAATATGTACAAAAGACATTGCACATTGAATAGAGAACAACTTTTGAGGTTTTAGGACAACAGGAAAAACTGAGATAAGGAAGCCATCTTTCTTATCCTTTTCTCATTATTTCTGAGAATTTGGCTCTTACTACTGTTTTTCTGCTTGGAAGATTTTTGAGGCATGCTTCAAAAAATCAACAGCTATGAAAAATAAGAATATGTGTAAAAATAGAAGTGAAAGCATCTCTTTTTTATGGTGCTGAGTAGGTATGCACAAACATTATGCCACACAATAGTCATAAACAAAAAGCTGGATAATGTAGTTATAGTTTCCTTTGATGAGGGCCTCTGCACAGTTGGGCTGTCCCAAGAGCAGTTCCAGAAAATGCTGGTTTCTTCATACTAATGAGAAATGACAAGGATTTTGCATTTGTCTTAATCTCCCTCTGTACCTTGATGGTTTATTAAAGTTTGCTGTGTCCTAGGCCCAAAATCGTGATGGAGCCTAAAAATGGGGAAATGACAAGGAGGTATGTACACGTGCAGGATAGGAAGTTGGTCCTCTGGCTGGAGAAGGCTTCCTGGCCTCATAAGGATGATTATCCTGAGTGTTTACAGTGCAGATGAATGTTGGATCTGTGCATAACACCTGAGCTGATCCTAGGATTTACCAAAAAGTGACTATTACTTGGATTCTGTGCATCTTCAAGCAGTGACAGACAGTGCTTTTTTCTAAACCATTGTACCATTTTTGGTCTTTTATGTACCTCCAGAGATGTTCTTAGTGGCAGCAGTCCCCATGGCCAGAAACTGCAGCATCTAGAGAGCCTTCTCTTTTTTCTTGCTTTTCTTTGTTTCTGTCAATGTTTTCATCTTTGGAGATTTTCTTTAATTAGCATGTACTAACAAATGCTTCTTAAGGAGGATAACACTGTTAAAATTTTGGTTAGAAAAATGCATACAGCAAAATCTTTCTCAAGATGCAACTACAGAGAGTCAAGATACAGAGAACTGTAGATAGGGCATAAGAAATGGGAATCATGGTACTGGACATCAATTTCTTCCTATGTCATTAACTCACAGTGGGTGTTTTTAGATGTAAAAAACATCAATTCTACTTCCATGTGTGTATAAATGGACTTGCTGATCGTTGACTACCTCTAAGAAGTGTTGTGATGAATATAGCTAATTACAAAATAATAACTAACTAATGGTAATGTGTTTTTGAAGAATCCTAGTATAATTTAAATATGACTTCTTTAAATCCTCATATATTAATATCCACAGGGTTCACAAGGTTAAACAGACATTTCAATAAATGGCAAGCCACTTATTATTTACTGTTCTAAAATACAACATGTCAATGTGTGGCTTAATAGTATTGCTAATATCTATACTCAGACCACTTATGTATTAATAGCCATTTGGAAGCCATACTTGGTGTCTGTCAGAATATAAAAGCAAAGTAATCATTTTTAAACTAAGAAATCTGACAAAACTTGGGTGCAAACCAGTTTCATCTTAACAAACAGAAACTTTCCATCTTGAACATTATTTTTTTAAAAATGCATTTTTGCAGCATTTTGAGCTCTAACTTGGTGCTGTAGAGCTGCAGCTCTTCCCTGAAGTGGGCTTCAGATTCATTCCCATAACCATTGGCCTCAACACTCCTCATCCACCCCGTCCTTCACTACAGAGATCTCGGTGGCCTTTCTCAGATTGTTAAACTGTCCCTTCTTTCATCTGCCTTCTTTGGGATTATTGAGTAGGTCAAGCTTTTGTAATTCAAAAGTAATTCTGCTTTGTGATGACTCTATCATCACATAAAAGTGAGGAAGAAATAGTACTGTGGCAGCATTTATTGCTTTGCATGCATCCCCCACTATGCTTGGAATCAGTGGCACTGGTAATGAAGGTGAGAATAGTGCTATTAATATGAAGAGTAAGTAAATGTAAATCCCAGCCAGAATGTGTTAGTTGCTGTTTTGGTAAAGCATCTCAGAAGTTTTCCTGAAAATGCAGCATATATTTTGTGTGTAACAGTTGTAGTGCACAGCCTTGGGGGTTGATTCCTAAGCTTGAAGGCACAGCTGTGTTTCACGTATAATGCCTAAAAGATTATGGCATTATAAAATTTCTCAAAACAGAGGTTGAAATTAGAGAGACTTTTTATAGCTTTAGGTGGGAATTTTCTAGCTGTTTTATCACAGTAGTTCTTCTGTACTAAGATGTCAGTACAGCTGGTAATTGAACTTGCTATTCCTTCAAGACTGGTTTGCTTTTTCTTTTCCTGTTTTTACAGTTACACACAGTCTTCTGCTTTGTAATACTTCTTATTTTTCTCAGAAGTGCTAGAAATTGAACTATCTGAACTGTTCAAATGTGGGAATATGATCTAGAAAAATGCTTTTAAAGAATGCTTTTAAATATTACATGGAGATCAAGGAAGTAACTTTTTGGTGTGCTAACCTATTGACAAAACC
Source organism: Strix uralensis (assembly GCF_047716275.1). Classification (NCBI taxonomy): domain Eukaryota; kingdom Metazoa; phylum Chordata; class Aves; order Strigiformes; family Strigidae; genus Strix; species Strix uralensis. Next base: position 25,523,266 of record NC_133977.1, read on the forward strand.
AAGAAACAGAAATTCATTTGTTTCCTTCTCTGTTGCTAAGATCTAAACATGACCTGTGGTTGGCTGATCAGATAGGGCTTGGAAAGCACCTAATGAGTATTAGGTTTTTTTGTATTTTAATAAAACCAGGACAATTGTTTGCTCCTTATTTACTGTGGCAAAGAGTTATAGTGGTGGTACTTCTCATCGCTCATTCAAAAAGGAATTGTCAATTAATAGAATGTGATGACTTTTTGTGTTTATCTTTGTTATATTTTAATTTCAACTATTTAAATTTTATTATTCTATTAAATTGATGGTATATGTGTACTTTTCATTTTGAAGGCAATATAGGAAAGCATGAGATATTTTTGAATATATTTAACATGTAATTTCACTGCCTTGGACTAACCCCACAAAATACCTTATCGCCTAGACAGATGAACTTCCCTTTGGCAGCACCTAATTACAATTACCCTAGGAATACCATTGGGGTATTCAATGTCCAGATAGTGAATTAGTTTCCTAAATACTCAGGGGTCAGAGAAAATTTGGGCTCCTGCCCCAGTATAATCTGTCTGAAGATCAGATTCATCCTCTGCCAGGAATCCTGATTGTGGAGCTTGAGAGATTTTTGATCTTTGATATGATATTTAGATCTTTCCTGTGAGTTTGTTACCCAGACCATGGTCTCCAGTTCATCCTAAGGAATTGTCGTTAGTCTCTTCACTTAAGAGTCTCTTGGGCCAAAGGGTTTTAAATGCTCATTGTTTGATCTGTGGCAAGACTGAATCACCTTTCTTGGGTTAATATCCAAAAGGACAATTATCTGCTTTGATCAAAGTAATCTTTGTCTAGTCTGCCTTCTTGGGAGTACTCTAATGAAATTAAAATATGTCCAGAATCAATACTTTCTTCCCTGAGTTTCCCACCTGTGACCAGGGACTGTCCTAGTGATGGGTGTGAAGTATCTGGAGCTCTGGTGACCCAAAAAATAAACACTCTCTCAAACTGGCCTTTAGGCAAGTTCCTCAGAGCAGGACACATCATCTACTTTGGCTACCTTTGAATTAAATTAACTCCTTCCCTGCCTGACCTTGTGTGGGCTGCAGCACCCCACTGACCAAGATCTTAAACTGGAAGAGTAAGAGCAGTTGTTAAAGATGTTCACAATAATCTGCATTAACAAGATAAGTTTTATATCTTATCCAGACCTTTTATGGCTGTAAAACTGCAAAATTTACTGGTTCACAAGAAAAAAGGAAAAAAAAAAAAAAAAGGAAGTGTTCACAATATCTACTTTTTCTAACAAACCCCTTCTGTTGTCAGCAACTCAGGAGTCATCTAGAAACACTGTCAGAACACCTTAACTTGGCACTTCTTCTTTAGGCACTTAAAAATTAGAGGAATGTGAATAGAATACTTTTAAACCTTAAAAATTATCACTTCTAGGAAAAGGTAAAATTTAGGGCTACAGCAGGAAGGATTACAGCTTTTCTGAATGTATGCCCTTTGGAAACTCAGGCTATTATTTTCTAAAGGTTAAAGTATTTTTGACGTACAACAGCTGCTTCATTCAGCAGCTTGCCCTAGAGTGGCAAAGTCTAGCTTTGGATGATCTGTTTCTGGAAGTTTAAGGTCAAACTGGTCTTTCCAAAATCTGAAGTGAAGGTGCCCATGAATATACCATGCAAGGAAAGCTCTAGCCAAATTGGTTGTGCAAATGGCCAGGCAACCTAGGCATGTTTCCAACTGAATGACTCTTTTCTGTGCTAAGTCAAAATACATGACCTTCTGTAGGTGTCTTTATCTACAGAGCTCATTCATTTCTAAAACTTTAGGACCATGAAAACAACACTGCTGATTTAGTTACTGGCCTTGAAGTAGACAAACAAAAAAGTCCCAACCCAAAATGAAACAAAAAAGACCCATCTCTGGAGTTTTCCTACATGAATGTCAGTTATCCCAGAAAGCACTACATAACAAAACTATTGGCAGACTTAAATAAAGGCAAGCAACACTGTGCATGGGTAACTAGTGCTTAATCATATGAAAATCTATATGTCATATGCATTAATTCCTAGAAAATTTATTTTGAGCAGTGTTCTGAAGATGTTGCTTGTTTAGTATGAATGTCACAAGGAAGCAGTATTTCACAAGCAATTATTGGAAAAGCTGAGATACAGTGAATGAATGGAACCTTTTAATAAAACTCATTATTGATATAGATGGTTTTATTCTGATTTTTTTCAAATGCTAAAATCAGCTTTTCTTTAAAAATAATATAAAATATTGCTTCATAATGAGATGTCAGCCATAGTTTTACATATACTGTAATATGCTTTCTAATATTCCACAATTTCTGGCCATGCCGGTATATATTGAAGTGCCCTTAGCTTTGCCTCAGGCCCTTAGTACCTCCAGCTGTTATATTATTGGCTGATTTACTGGGAAAATAAAGAGTAGAAATACATAAATGAACATTTTTGTTGCTACCTAATCAGCAGAAAAGAGATTATTTTCTCTCTCTGAAGCAGCAGATACTTATTTTATAAATATGAAACATTTACAATCAGAAGCAGTCTTATGAGCTGACAATGTACTGTAGTCTGAATCTTTTCAGAATTACATTTAAAATACGGTAGTACCATAATTATTAAAATGAATTTGTGCCTTAAATAACCAAAATTAAATTCCATAACTACAGTGCAAATTATTTAGGTGAATTAAACTCAGATGTCTCACCCTGTTCAGTATTTAATTGCAACAAATTTGAGCTGGGTCCAGGATGTGTGTAAAAAAAAAAAAAAAAGAAAGAACTCATGACATCCCTCCATATCAAAATGTTTTGGTAATCATTCTGTTTAAATAGTAACATTTTATTTTTTTAAGCACTTAGATTCTTGATCTGAATCCATATTCATGGAGGTCTGCTGTAATCCACTTTACCACTTAATGTTGCAATTCAAATGTTCAGTAAGAAGCAAAGCCCTCCAGAATAAAGCATGAATATTACCGTGTGGGGCTGTAAAGAGAAGACTATTAGAATATATCACCAACACACTAGGGGACCATTTAGTGCACTGCTCTAAATACATCATTTAATTACAATGGAGACATTACTTCATGTTTCTACTGATGTAAGTATTATTAGAATTCATGATATTCGCAGGCTACTGTGGGCCATTACATTGGCCATAAGCTATTCCATAAGATTTACTACTAAAGGCCCGCAAGGGTATTTGAGCATTCATGGATTCTGTGGCAGTAGGCTTTTATCTAAGACACATAAGTGAGGGACAACCGAGTTATTATCTCTAAGAAACATAGCTTAATATTTTGGATTCTAAAGGTTAAGGTACCATAAATCCTGAATTACTCTGAGATATCACATAAAAAGACATTTTTATTTTATTTTACTCTACTCTGCCTCTTAAAATATTTTATGATGGCAGTTTCTAGAGTTGTACCATGTTGTTTACATTCAGTCCCTGGATGCATCAAAACCACTGACACAGCATTTCCTTTAAACTGCTGTAATGGAGGCAAAACACATGCAGGGGATATTCCCCCCATTTCTGCGCTCTCATACACGGCATTCCTGGTGTGATTAGTCTGTTACCCTGAGAGTCACTGCAGACTTTCCTACCCCATGGAGGGTCTTGTTAGTGAACTAGTGGACAGTGTCTGGCAGGTCGTATTGGAGACAGTAGGACCACTGTGCATGAGGAAAAGTAAATACAAATCTCCGTCATTTTGAAATAGATAGCTTGAAATTTTCAGAGATTAAACACTCTTCTGCTGAAGCTGGTAATGTAAAAAGAAGTGTGATGTTTTCTTCTCTGGATGATCTATAGACCTCTAGCAGTACATGGTGTTAGCTGGGTGTTCAAATACATTTCTTAATTATGACAGTAAACAAGCGGCTTGTATTTAACACTGCTCCTCCAAACCAATTCAGACTTCCTATGTTATCATTAAGAGTCATTATTGAGTTTCTTTATGTATATAAACACAGCAGTACCTCATTTCATGCAAATATCACATTGCGTATTACAAAGAAGGATGGGTCAGTTTTTCAGCTGGACCACAAGTGCAGCTGGTGCAGTGCAGAGCCGCTAGCCAGGCCAGCTCCCTGCCCGCTTGGCGGGCAAGCATCCTCATGCTGTGGCCACGTGGCGGCTGCTTCAGGCAGGAGTGCTGAGCATGGCCCTATCTTTCCTTCAAGGAGCACAGTGTAAGTAGACAGGTCTATTGTGTGCAAGTTCAAACAGCAAGCAGTGATTCTTTGGTACCAACCCAGAAAGTTTGCCCAGTTAGTCAGTCTGCTTGATTTCATGTCTGGATGTTGAACTTCATTGACTTATGTGGATGATATTGGGCATATTATCCTTGATTAGTTCCTCTAACATTGGACATGGCTCAAGAATATTTTCATGTAACAATCATAACAACCTGTGCACAAATTACCTTAGAGTTCAAGGTAAGTTAAAATTGTTTTAGGAAAGAGATACAATCAAAAAGATATCTGCTTGTAAATTCTCCAGGACAAGAATTATCCTTCTTCTCCCTGCCCTGCTTTTTTCACTCTTCTAAATTCTGCTTTTATCTTAGGTCCATTGATTGCTAGAGCTCCAGAAGTAATAACTGAAAGGAGGGAGTCCTTTGCAGTTTTGTAGCTATCAGGAGGGCTGATGAGAAGTTTCCCTCCACAAGACAGAGGCACAGAAAGATTGGTCTTGTGTAGCATGTACTTAAATAAACAACGGGTTTGGTGGGTTTTTTGGTTTTTTACTGAAAATATGAAGTCTAGGCTTTACACTTGTTTTCTGTTAGCTTTATTTAGTGCACACTAGTTATCCTAGCTTAGTTTACTCTGTTGTTTTAATGGCTATCTTAAAGAAACAAAGAGCTGTGTTGAGCCAAAGATCAGTTTAGATCCAGAGAGCTGGTTCTACTTTTTCATGAACAGCTTCAAATCCAAAGTAGTATCTGAGTGTATCTGTGAAGCAACAGACTTCACACAAGTATGTATTTTTTTCTTGGCTGCTCTAGAACCGGTGCAGCATTTGAGAGTGGTGGGCTGCCTGCATCATGCCAGAAGTATGTGAAGTGCCATAGAGCAATTGCTTGGGTTGCCTTTTGTTCCAGTAGTTGAGTCTGCTGAGGACTGAAATTGATTTTCCTTATGTTAGCATGTGAAGGCTCTGCCCCTTGACCCGCTGCCGGCGAGCGTGCAGGGCACAGAAAGGCTGCAGCTTTGCAGAAGTAAGCAGCACTACGCCTCTTATCACCGGCACATTCTTCTTCCAAAATTGTTCTCTCCCCTGTGCTTTTCCTTTCTACCCTGTTCTGCTCTTTGCACTGATGCTGGACTGTCCCATAAATATTTTGTATGCCTGAAACAATATTTTTTTTTCTTGCAATAGCATAATATTTTTAAAAAGTAGAAGTGGTTGATCTGTATTCATGAACCAGAGATAATATTGTTGAGTGCAGTCAAGCACACTGCCAGCAATTGGTAGTATGGGCCATCTACTCTACACCATTATTTCTGTGCAGCTTAATCCCATATAAGACATCCTGCTCATATGTCAGTTTTGCCAATGGTGATGCAATGATATGTAAAACTGGGGAAAGTGAACAGGGACTGCAATTGTAAAAACAAGCTCAGTGATGACCTATACATACTCTTGGATAGAAAGACCACTTCTCATGCTATAAATATCTTCAGAAAGTGATTAAATACATATTTTGCTGATGAGCCAGTTGTTTTAGTCCCCTTTTCTCAAAAATGTTAGATGTTGGTAATTCCTTCCCTCCTCCTCAGTTTTGGTGCTGTGCTTAACTGCCTCTTAGTTTATGTCCTACTGCTGGCCAGGAGACTAATTCCCACAGAAATGATGTTGTCACCACTGTGATTAACCCAGTTCTCCAAAATCATCTTGGCTTGTTGGGGTCTTTGAATCTGAATTTGTCATACTCTGCATGGGATTTTTTTTTTTTTCATTTTGAAATTCCACAAAACATACAAACACATCTAGACTGGAATATTAAAACATACTTGTGACTTTTTACCTGTTAGGAGGAAAAGAGGGAGAACGTGTTAAATCAGGAAGAATAAGTCATGTTTCAATGTCTGCTCTCAGTAGGTGGCACTCTTTCCTCTGAGTATGTGCCGAGTTAAAATCTCAGCAAGTCTGTTCCCAAGGTTCACGTTTTAACTCAGAAGCAAGAGTGAGATCCGGCAGTTTGTGGTTGCTGAAGGCTCATAGCACTTTTTGAAAGAGAAGTGGCATTCCTTTTCTGTGTCCTGGTAATTTTCCGTACTCTTTTAATTGAAATCTGTATGTCTGTGTTTTCTCTGTAGTTTCAGGAAGATCTGTTGCTCGTAGTATTCCCCCCCCCCCCCCACAAAAAGGAATTGACATGACATATGTCCACTTGCAATGACTGACAAGGTCTTCACCAGAGATGGTTGCATGTCATTAATTAGTGAAGTTATTTTCTAATCCTTTACAGAGTGTAAAATATTTTTGGTCTTTTGGTAGGCTTAGAGACACCCTACAAATATAAGATTTCACTTATTTAGCTGTTCTTTTTTTTTAACAGTGAGGTAATAAAGGAGTAGGGTTTTCCCCTTTTGGAGGTTTAAATGGACTTGTAACTAAAATAAAGACCAAAAGTGTATGTCTATATGCATTGATAATAATTCAAATTTTTTTCTTTGCTGTGCAATGTAGAGGGTTGACATTGCCATTCTTATTCAAAACCATTCACAAGGAGAAAAATTACATTGAAAAGCAGAAGAAAAATGGGAAGGGAGAGGAAAAGAGAGAAAAAAAGAGTGCAAGAATGTTGTGTCACCTCTTAATGCATCTTAAATAGAAATAAAATATTTTTCAATAAAGAGGGCATCACGTGGACTTTATATGTCATCTTTTGCACAAGTCCTGTTCTTGGTTAGAGTAACATGAGGTCCACCCCTGTACATGACAGAAGATGTAGATATTTGCAGAATTTAGAGCACAGTGATGTAAAAAGCTTTGGGATGAACAGGCATATTTCACTCCAAGAGGCGACCTTTCAGATTGTAAAGGTAATCGGTATAGTCATGGGAACTGGATTTTTTAAAAATTCTTATTAAAGATGCAACAACTTGTCTGTATTTGTGTTCTACTTCATTAACTTTCCGTACTGGCTAAGCTACAGAAGAAGAAAGTGGGTTGGGAAAGTTAAGATTCTCTCCCGTGGTGAAAACAAAGCACACAAGCAGTCAAAATAAAGGTCTTTACATGGGGTTGGAGAATGAGTAAGACCTTATTGAAGCAAATCATCATTCTGGAAACAGACCAGCAACCACTGAGGACCTAGGTGATAGTTCTTCCTCTCCTTTGGGTGACTACTCTATGAGGACTTCTGGAAAGAAAGCATCTGGGAATTTGACAAAGCAGGGATCTTCAAAATTTGGGAAACCAACGACCGTTTTGACTGCATTTTCTCTGCCCTGTGCTGACTGCTTGTCTACTTCACCCCTCTCCTTTTGTATGTGGTGCTTTCACTTTGGGTCCTATCCACACATCCCTCTGACCTTTCTGCATTCTTTCTTTGTTACTCTCATCCTGCATTTGAAGTCTCCTTTTCCTTCCCCAAAGATCTTATGCCATGTGGCACTCTTGCTCTCTTCCCTGCTCATTTGTTCACCCGCCATTACTGCCTGTCCTGTTGGTGCAAATCACTGGTGCCCAGTCTCCCTGGCTTGTTCCAATGGTGTTCTCCAAGCCCTTTTCTAAAAAGTATTAATGTTATGTGCCTGCATTGAACATTTGAGTTATGTAAGTTTTCCTTCAAGTAGCCTCTAAAAGGGTGGTATGAATCAGAGTATACTTGGAAGAGCTTCTTTTACCTGCTTACAAGGAACTAATCATTGGTGAGCTCTGTGTGCTGCTCTGGTAGCAGGTGTAATTTTGAAGGGTTTCCTCTTTTCTGAATATTTCCCTCACGTAACTGGTGGGAGCCAAGGACCCCTGAGAAACTTGAACCTCAGACTCTGTTATTATTGCCAGGACAGGTATATTAAACCACAGCATGCACCTAGCTTTTATTTGAAAACCAACCAAGATGCTAATTTGATGGTACAGATAAAATTGTCCAGTGTCACACTGGGAAGAAAAAGTAGGATGATTTAAGGGCCTTGCTAGATGTCTGTGTTTTCTGAGTTGATTTTTTCCATCACATGTGGCCAATTGCCATTCTCTTTACCTAGAATCTGAGATACTTCTAAAATTAATGTGGCCTCTTACTAACCATGGTGTCTTTTGTTTACATATGTATGCAGTAAATCTGATAATTTTGCAGTGCCTCTGTGTTCATACAATCATGATAAAGAAGACATACAGATTTCTCCTAGTATTACCATAACTTTACTTAGGAACAGAAGTTAAAGCTTTAGGGAAAGAGTGTATTGACCTTGTGTCTGTGATGTGGGAAAGTGCAGCTCATCAGGATGCAAATTTTGCCCCTCTCTTCTCTCTCTCTCTCGTATTTTGATTTTCTTTCAGTTCTTTCTCTTCAGGTGTTTTCTATCACATAGTCGTAAGTAGTGCAGTGTCTGCCTCTGGAGTCAGATTATTATATGTAGTATGTAATAAAGAACATAGAAAATCCTACTTCACATTACAGTCAATAATTACAGTAATACAAAAGAAGTCCAAGAAATCATTATGTTTAACTTGTGTATATTTTTTTATATTCATCATATTCAAAAGAACTTATAAACTGCATGAGCAAGAATGAAAAATCACTGTGTTCAGGAACTTAGTTTTACAGATGACCCACCCTAATGCAGGTAGGTGCACCCTTTACATTTGTAGGCAATTCATATCAGATATCAATATCCATAATAATTATAGACAACAAAAGTGGTGCAGCATGAAAAAAAGTGATGCAGGATAAACTGCATCTTAGGGCAAATGGACAATGCATAAGTTTTATGCACCACTTCAGCCTTACTTGGCCATGAATAGTGTTTTTCATGGAGTGTATTTTTTATATATCATTAGCATAAATAGAGAATCAGAGAATCATAGAAACACTGCCAAGTCCACCACTAAGCCATGTCCCTAAGTGCCATATCTACACGTCTTTTAAATACCTCCAGTGATGGTAACTCAACCACTTCCCTGGGTAGCCTGTTCCAATGTTTGATAACCCTTTAATATTAAAAAAATTAAGTCTTTAGACAATGTAAGATGACATAAGTCTATTAATTGCTAGGTAATTATACTTACTTAAATCAGCTGAGAGTCTTACTGCAAATGAAAAAGAGAAAGAAACAAAAATGCCTCTACCACAGTTCAAATAGTATCCTGAATTCTGTTAAACATAATATCTTGGGTAGAATTCTGCACCTACTAAACTCTAAAAATAATGCTATTTTATTTTCATTTTTTTTTCCATTTTTATGTCCTTGCCACATCCAGTCTTATTTCAAATTGCTGATTCTTGAAGAAACAAAAATATAAACCACATAATTGGTATTTTATTCCACATAGAACTGGCCTTTGGGGACCAGATGAGACCATACTTTCAAAAAAAGCACCAAGCAAAATGTCCACAGATATTCTGCTGTTTCCTGTTATATAGAATAGTTACCTCCTTTCCTACTGCTAGAGCCCAGCTTATGAGCCTGCCCTCAGTAAATTAAAGGAAAAAACACTTTCTTCAGATGCCATTCCTCTGTATGCACTCATGTCTCCAAGGTTTAAGATCTAACAATCCTCTAACAACTTGGCCTGGAAAGATGAATAGCTTTTAAAACATTGTGTAGATTGTATTAATTGGGAAGGGAGTAATGGGTTTAGAATAACTGGAACGTTTTTTAAACAGCTTGATTACAAGGATTATCACATGCACATTGAATTAGACAAATCCAGGGAAATGAGAATAATTTCTGCCTTTCCTGGGCATGCATTTAAAGTAGAGAAATGTAGAACTAAAAGCAAATAGCACAACCTGTTTTAATCAAAGTAGTCTAGCAAGAAACAATCAATTAAAGAACAGTCTGATTCTCTGTGACATCAATGTATGAAAATCTGTTAGACGCCAGATTGTGTCTCAAGACACATATGATGAACTGAACAAAATGACCTGCTAATAGCTTTTACGGGTAATAAATGCATCATGTTATTGGTAATTCTGCAGATGGTAAATCAAGCTAATATCCAGGCTGAAACAAGCTACTTGTTAAATATACTTCAAAAATGTTCCTCCTTGTTATTCCATAATTGTATCACACAGAAAAATAAGATGATTGCTACTTATTTTAAAGTATTTTAAATCAAGATGTGTTTCAACATGCAGACATTTTAATTTTCAAATTCTTTAGAGAGAACATTTTTCTAACTGATCTGAGCTCTTGAAGCACAGCATTTGTATTTAGATTAGCAGCCCTATGTAAACTCTTATATATAAATGTTCTCAGCATTACTGTTTAACATGTATTTTGAAAGAGATTTTACAATGTCTAATGTTAATCTGAAGCTGCTATTTAGGATGTAGGACTTCCTGTTATACAGATGTAAGCCATTTCCAAATGTGTAATTTATGATTTCTAGATTATGAGACATTGAAAAAGCTGAGTTAATCAATCTGTAGAAAACAAGATTTCAGATGCATACACATCAGATCTAAATTTGGAATATATGAAATGATTCACTTTGTATACCTAAAAAAGACTAATTCTGTAAAGAATGGGATGAATTTATGCACCAAATCCCATATCTATCCAAGGCAGAATAATTGTCAAAATGTTGGCTCAAAAAATATTGATATGAGATGGATATCCCCCAAAATCCCACTCAAAAATGGCAAGTGGAAGAAAATAAGCAAACCCAAAAAACTTATTCTATCTCTTCATGCCAAGGATTTTACACAATTGAAGAGTCCATACTTTTTATATTATTCTCTGTCAGTTTTTAATAATAAAAAAGTAAATTAATTTTCCAGGTAGCAATTATTTACTGCAGAAAAGCATCTACTAGCAATAATAAATTATATTTTTGTGGCTATCCAATTCAGTATTTATCCACAACAAATTTGAACAGATGTTCAATGCTCGATTATTATACTATCTGTTAAAAAGTGTTTTTGACAGGCTAATTCATCAGGAAGCTAGAAGATGATTGGAAAACATTAATAAAACTTGAAGGCAACACCTTAACATGTTAGATACTGCAAAACCATTCAGGCAACTGAGAGTCACAGGTAGCAAAAAGCAAATATGATGAGGGAACAGAATCAGAAAGATTTGTGTTGGGGAATCTTTTGAACACACGGCTTTTCCCAGATTCATGTGAAAGCATGGTGTCCTTGACCCTACCTCACTGCTTTAGTTCTTCTTCTACATTCCTGCGTCAGATCTAGAAACATTAATAACACCTTTTGTTACTCACCACTTACTATATTTGTTCTAGCTATATCTCCTCTCACTACCCCACACTTGAGCTAATATGTCTTGCTTGAATTTATAATGGCTCTTCTCAACAATTTATTATTGGCATCAAACCTGTAGAACTGTCAATAAATGCTAAATAATGATAACAGCATCAAGGATTTCTTTAGATTTTAAAATTTATTTGCTTAGCACATTCATGATCTGTTGTGGTCATTTTCAGTGAATATTGAAATTAAGTTACCAGTGAAGAAGCTGGAGGAAAGAGATTGTTAAATCTGTGCTATTAGGATACTGAACTCCCCTTTCCCAGTATGGGAGAAGGATTGTGACTCAGAGGGAAGGAAAGACAGCAATGGGATATTCTGGCAGCCCCATTGCAAGTGTGGTTGCTGGTAAAAAAAGAAAATAAAGCCTGCTCACCAGTGTAGGCCGAGTCTTGAATCATGAGGGCCATGCCCATACACCTTTGCTCACATTGACTGATTTATAACTCAAGTTCATTCAAAGGTGTCAGAACATTACTTTCAAAGCATGCAGAAGTATTCATAACAGAAATTATTTTATGCTTGTCCAGTTGTGGAAAAGGCAAAATATAATTTGAATTTTATGATTTTGGTTGAATTGTAAATATACATAACCACAGATAAAAGATTGACCAGGATATTAATCAAAATATCAGGGTTCAATTTTAAGGCTAAGGCACTTTAATGTTTTTATAAATTATCTGGATGCAGGAGTTGAATGCACAGTAAGTTAGTTTGCCGATAGTACTGAACTAGGAGATGCTGTGGAATCCCTTGAGGGTAGAGAGGTCTTACAGAGAGATCTGGATAGACTAGAGAGCTGGACAATCACCAAACGTATGAAATTTAACAAGAACAAGTGCTGAATTCTCCACCTGGGTCAAGGCAATCCTGTTTATACATATAAATTGGGCGACAAGAGACTAGAGAGCAGCCCTGCAGAAAGAGATCTTGATGGCAAGTTCAATATGAGCCAACAGTGTGCCCTGGCAGCCTAAAAAGCCAACCATGCCCTGCGGTGCATCAAGCACAGTATAGCCAGCTGGTTGAGGGAGGTGATTGTCCCGCTCTACACTGCACTAGTACAGCCCCACCTCGAGTACTGTGTGAACTTTTGGGCACCTCAATATATAAGAACATCAGACTATTACAGTGTGTCCAGAGGAGGGCAACTAACATGGTGAAAGTCTTTGAGGGCAAGGCTTACAAGGAGCAGCTGAGGTCACTTGGTTTGTTCAGCTTGGAGAAGAGAAGGCTGAGGGGTGACCTCATCACAGTCTACAACTTCCTCAAGGAAGGCAGTGAAGGGGGAGGTGCTGATCTCTCTCTGGTGACCAGCGATGGGACACAAGAAAATGGAATGAAGCTGCATCAGGGGAAGTTCAGGTTGGACATTAGGAAAAGGTTCTTCACTGAGACAGTGGTCAGTCACTGAAACAGGCTCCCCAAAGAAGTAGTCACGGCACCAAGCCTGTCAGTTCAAGGACCATCTGGACAACACTCTTAGTCATATGGTTTAGTTTTAGGTAGTCCTGTGAAGAGCAGGGAGTTGGACTCGATGATCCTTATGGGTCCCTTCCAACTTGAGATATTCTGTGATTCTAAAATAGCTAATCATTTGAGGAAATTGGGACCTCTTTGAATAGAGGTTACTTTCAAAATACGAATAATTCATTGTGAGATATTGTCACATGTCTGTCTGTAAGTACAATATGACTGTGAGAAAACATCCTGTGTTTCTGTATATGCTCTCTTATGACTTATTTTTAAAGGTTTTAGAATGATTAAACAAAAATAGAACATATTATTTAGTATATGTACAAGACAAGCCAGCAGAATAGTATTGCTGTTGTATCACCTTCTAGCCAACTCATCCAAAAGTTGGCTGCAGTGCTGAAGCTGACTTTAGCTATTTTCTTGGTGAACTGGTAAAAAATGGAGAAGTTCCATGAGTACCACTGCCTCCATTCTTCTTTCTTCATTCACCATCTGCTTATTTCAAATGGGCCAACAATTCTACTTTATATTTCCATGGAAACTGTTTTGTATATTAAAATGGGCAATAACTGAATTTAAAATTGTAATGTTAAAGTCAAGAGTTACTGGGATAGTGCTCCCCCTCAGTCATAAAAATTGCATGAGAATTTCTACTTGAGATTCACTTAGTACCAGCTTAGAAAGGGGTTTGGCTCTTAGCAAAATACTCCTCGTTCATAGGCATATCATCATTATCCCTTTGACTTCTGACACAGTGCCCACTCTAAGGTTGTTTTATTATGGTAAATACTGAAAAAAATCCAGAGCAAGCAGTGTGGTGAAGACAGTGTTTTTCAGCAGAAGTCCTCTCTCCATCATTTTTATTCAGGATAATATAGTTGTTGCCAGAGGCACTGTGCAAACACACAAACTTACTGTTGCTGCCCAAAAGAGCTTAAAAAGCTTAAGAGTATTAACAACTAGCATGGAAAGATCTGTCTTTCCATTTTATCTGAAAAAGGTACAGTAACCTCTATGAGGCAGTTTCTAACTCAGAGTAAGGTCTGTCACTTCTCAGACTGGAAAATATATGTAGTGAGAAAAGATACACAAAACAAAAAGGGGTAGCTGAGAGATGACTGGGATGTTGCCTATAGCAGGATTTGGTTCTGACCACATATTTCACATTTTTCATCCATTAGGATTGTCATACAAAAGTCTTCTAGAAGCACCCATACCTTATCTCTCTCACCACTTTAGGAAGGGTAGGTGGCCCTAGCAGATTTTCTTTCCCAGATCATCATCTCTCTTGTTTCTTAAAAAAACAAAAAACGAAAGAAAACATTTTGCTCCTTTTTATTTTAAAATAACTGAAAAATAAATGTTCTGTAATAATAATTCTGAAAACATTGGGTTTTATGTGTTTAAAAGCAAGAACCAGTTTTCAGCGTGTCATAGACAGTGTTGCAGCCCCTATGATCATCCATATTCCGGGTACCATGGAAGTTAATAGCTTAGGAACAACTCAAAGAACTTAACTTTAAAGCTTCTGTTTGCACTCTGGATGATCAGAAGAGGGAAATCATGTGCCATATAACTTGAGAAATTATATTTTTTTATACTAGAATTTATTTAAAATTAAGTATATGATATCAGTTTAAATATTGCTCTAAATTCTAAACTATAATCTGCTGGTAGATATTTAGTGCAAATTGAAAAAGCTTAAATGGCTTAAAAATGGCTTTGAAGCATTATGTAAAAGCAGTTATCATTTATAAATGATGGGACATTAATGGCTTCCTTCTACATTTAGCATTAGACTTTGAAGATGAAATGGAAGTGTCTCACTCTAGAAATTTACAACGTATATATGTGTCTACAAGTTTACTTAGTTTAGGTATTTATTTTGAGATTCTTTATGCTTCTGTAATATTTTGAAATTCAGAACAGTAAATTTATTATGACAGAAAGTTTGTTATCTAGAACAAAACCCTTTCCATTTCTGTTTTAGGTTTTACTTTATTGTTGATATGCTGGCTAAATTACTGGCTTGTTATTTGCTCTTCTTTCTGACATTGTGTAATCCACCTGACTTTGGGGAAAAAGTACCTTCAGTTCATGAATGAAATAGCCTTAAATTTAAGAGGAAGAGATATCTTACAGGTAAACTATCCCCGTTGAAATCCTGTGGTGTAGGAGCTTAAGTACCTGACTCCCATGCCTGTGTCAAGGATAGCAGAAACAGCTAAAAATAATGTATGGTTACCTTAGACCTGGAATAAGTCATGATTTTAAATGATTCCATTATGGAGGAGTTATACTATGGGCTATTTTGCTCCTGGCCAGAGTTGTATGGAATAGTTTGTGTTTAATAAAAATGTAGGCAGCAAACTAGATAGATTTAAAGAAAAATAAAAATTGGTGAGTTTTTCTAGATGAACATATGAAAAGTTGCCAGTGTTCTTTTGTGTGTAAAAGAAAGAGAAGAAAAATTTCTCAAAAGAGGAAAAGAGAGAGAGAGAGGGATTTTGAACTAGCAGTCTTCAAAGTTATCTTGTCCAATCTGGACTGGAAGGTGATAGGCCAGTACAACACAAATCACTCCTGTTGATTAAAGGGAGTTGGTCAAAATATTTGACAAGAGCAATTGTAAATTGAGCTCTTCCAAATTCCAAATATTGATTTTAAAGTCAACTTAGTATTTCTGATAATCATATGTGACATATACTGTTTGGTAATGGGAAAAATCACTAATTTCTAAGCAGCAGTTAGTTGAGAGCTTCTTGATGATTAAGATGCAGTTGTTTTCTTCTAACTAAAGGCCAAACTTTAAGAAATGATTCTTGACCAAGTGGATCTCCATGACTGAATCCTGACAGTAACAAAACCAAAATAACAAACATAATTGTGCGTATGAGTCAGCCATCTAGTACTATAAACTGCTCCTAAATGTCCCTACAATTTTCCCTTTGTGAATGATTGTAGGCACAAAATTGAAGGCATAAAATAAGGAACATTGGATCTAGCTTTGCTTTTTTTCAAATTCATTTTAGGGCTTGGTTCAGAAAAATGCTCCAAGAGCATGGTTAACTTTAAGCAGGCAAGTAATTTTTCTTTAGTTCTCAGAGACTATATACATCTTTAAGGTTATATATAAACGTAAGCATTTTGTTGGATGGAGACATACAGGCAAAAAAATTTATTGAAGTCCAAGAGTGAATAACATACCTAGAATCACCTTCTAGTAGTCAGGTGTTACCCGCTTAAGTTTATCTTTGACATTCGATAAAACATCTTTGTAGAAAACATTTGAGGTGAGGTCAAAGGCAAGAAGGAATTGGTGGGAACAGGGATGGATATAGCTTAAAAGCCAAGGTCAGTGTTAAACTTCACTGACAAATTTGACCTTTTAAGTAGTGCAATTGGAGGCAAGATTAACCATTCCTTTTTCCCACCCTTGTCCAGCTGAAATGGCATCCCCCACGAGCACAGGCAAACAGAACAGCAGAAATTAGCAAGCAAGTTAATTTTAGTACAAATTCCTAGACAGTCCCCAGACACTCACCAGCAAAAGCAATGTGAGGAGGGTTAGAACATGGCCCAAGGAAGGGTTTTTTTTCCTCCTCTTATGCCTGAGGTTATTTTGCTAGGAAATGTATCTTTCAGTGTACTGTAATTGAAACTACTCTCATACCTTATGTTTTGGCCTTCTGATAAGCACAAAGCGTTACCTTATAGAACTGGCAGACTGATTCTGTCCTGTCCCCCCATAATGCACAATTTGTAGTGCCCATAGATAGGCAAAACCAACCTCCTACTCCTCAGGCTTAAAGAATGAAAGTGAAACTGTGGTTTCCAACTGCTTTTACTTTTTGTTGTTGTACATAGCTAATAAATGTCTGATAACAAAGCAAAACAGAGGAATGAAATATGTTCCTTTCTAGTGTGCTAGTATGCTGATTCTATGCCTATGACAGCATTTTTAAGACAGACGGTTTTTCCTTTCAATGTAGCATTTTTGCTTTAACAAAAAAAAAAAAAAAATTGTTTGGAAACAGACATTGTCAAGCTCCTCAGAGTGGCTTTAGAAAACACTCACAGAAACCAAATTCCACCCACACTGAACCTCTCTTTTAAACCAGTGCTGAACATTATATTCTACCAATAACCTATATTCCCAAATAAACCTATTCCTGCCAGCTCTTGCTGATTTACCATAAGTCTTGCAGTATTTAATGCTGTACTTGAAGCACCAGCTGCTGGACACAAGTGATAACAAGAGAGTCTCACCTTTCATTTAAAAATGTGCATGTTTCTAGTTTTCGTAGCTGTAGAGAATAGCTTGAAAAAATCATTATATGCAAATCTTCTGATTTTTTAGTATCAGGATTTGCAATATTGTAAAAGTAAAATTGTCATGAATAAATAAGACAGTTTAGAGTCTCTGTTTACCAGGAAGATGAAAACACCCAAATAAAGGCATGTAGGTTAGTGTGCAGACAACCAGCAGGGTCTAGATATTTTTTCAGCTCTATTACAGATTATCCTTTATTGGCAGACAGAAGTCCCAGGATTATTAAAAATGTATACTGATAAGACATAAAATTATTGCCTGATTGCTAGCATTGATGCAAAACCACTTACACTATTCAAAATATGAATCTTCTTTTCCATCTAGCAATTAATGCTGTGCTGTAAAGGACATCGTGCAGTTCTTACAATGGAAAACAGCTTTGCCAACATTGTGTAGTGGCCTACTGTTCTTAATTACACAACAAAGCATCCTGTTTCTCCCATACTAAAAACAAAGCAGGAGTATAACTGCTTAGGTAAGCTTAATTAGGCCCCAGCACTAATGCTAACTTCCATCTTTGAATAATTCCAACCCTTTATGCTAATTCAAGAACCATGAAATTGTAGCAGTAAAACACCTCTACATGTACCTTACTAGTATGTGAGATGCATTTAAGAAAGTGCTCTCTAAACTCTGAAACAATCTTGGACTGATTTTTTTTTTCATTTGAAACCAAAGCAATTTCATCAAGAATAACTCACCTTCTTCCAAGGGGAAAAGAGGAGAATTATGATAACTCATATGTCTTTGGAAGAGCTTTACCTGCTGTGATAAGCCTATTTGACTACATGGCTGCAAGAACAGTGACTTTTTGACATCAATTCCCATAAGGATATCTCTTCCAAAGATTTAGTTTTCTTTACAGTTTAATTCAGTTGCCCTGTAGTGGAACTCCTGATGTCTGGATATTGCTTCTGCAGCTTGCTTTCTTATGGCCCAGGTTTTCTTCCCCACATGACCATCGTCAAACCTGATATGGCACTTCTAATGCTTCTTGATGAATGATAATTCTGCTGGGAAAAGCAACGGAATGATACAAGTTGACTAAAGCTCATTGACATCTTTCAACTTTTAAAAAGTGAAAAAAAAAAAGGAACATTTCAGTAAAATTCTGCTGAAAACTATTAAGCTGTATTTTAATAATGTATACAAGTGCTAGACTCCAGATGTGCGAATAGGTCAGATACTCTCCAGTCTTTTTCAGATAACACTAAGTTCAGAATCACTGGAAGGGTACCTTGGTGCATTGTCCCTTCTTTTCTAGGTAATTACTTTTTTTTTTTTTCTGGTAGTATATATGAGAGATCTCTAGTATAAGCACACACTTCACAGTTCAGGCTTTAATGTTCCATTAATCTCTAAAAGCCAGATTTATTTAAGCTGAGAAATCTATTCCAAAAATAGCACTGAAATCAGTGAATCAAAAATACAACTATCATATATATATTTTGTACATATCTATCATGGGTTGAGGAGCTACAGATATCTCAAGCTGAGCCAAGGACCTCTATCTTTTACACTTTCTGATGCTGAAGAATTTCCTATCTATGACTAGGTAGGATGAAATCAACTGAAAATGAAGTCAGTGGGAATACCTCATAGCATAATATATGACTTGACATGAGTAATGGTGGCAGAATACACCCTATGGGAATTGCACAGCTAAAGATTGGCACATTAAGTTGAAATACTCCCATTCCCCTCCCCTGTAGTATTTCCTGATCCAGACTTGTCAGTGTACTTACAGCCTGACCTTCTGCTATTCCTTCTATTGACTCCTGGGCATTGGTTTTTTTGGTTGGTTGTTTGGGTTTTTTTAAACTGAAAATTCGGTTCATGCAATATTCTGTCAGGTTATTCACCTTGAGTCTAAGTCACACATCAACTTCCTTTGGAAAGGAGAAACCTTCTGTAAGGAACTTGTGTAGCTTTGCCCTGTAGGAAAAAGGGAAATTTTAAACAAATTTCTCAGGTGTTTCATAACCCTGATGTGTTGCAAAGGGAGGCAACCATACCCTGGTTATTCAGTGGTATCTTAGAAGATGATGGAGGGGGATTTGCAGGAATATCGTAGGTTGTAGCATTCCTCTCATATATCACAGAGGAATAGAAACATCTTGCTATTGTACCACTGGGAAGTGATCAAGCATTTAGCTGTGAGAAAAGATTTCTTGGCATTACATTAATACTGTATGAAAATCACCTTCTGTTCAGTAAATAGTGGGAAAGGATTTTGTTGGAAGAACAGACTGATACACACATCCCAACTTCACTGCCATATAACTTTTTCCTCAAACAGTGAAATGATTATTTGGAACTGTGAGCAAATTGCAAGCCCACTCCTGTGATGTTTCTTTTCAAAGGTGCTATGGACAGGATGAGCAACAATAAAATATCTGTTCCAAATTTAGATGATGGAGAAATAGTTCCTAGTAGAGCATACCAAGAATTATGCAGGGAGAAATTCATGAAGCTGTGAGATGATAGAGACAGGAAAAAACTTTCAACACTGTTTTAGACCAGACTAAATCAGGCAAGAGAGCAAAAGTTATATAAAGATTTAAACAGCAAAATTCTTTCTTAGATCTCTAATAGTAGATTTCTATCCCATATGTGCCACAGATTGTGTCAGCTTCTAGGAAGTTGGAAATGCCCTGTTTTAGCCAAAGATAGTATTCTAAAAAGTGATAGACATGTCATGTATTGCTCTTCCAGTTGTAAATTCAACACTTCCTTCTACAAAATTAATGCAACATTTATTTGAGAATATGAATGAAAAAATGTTTCACATCTGTTCTCAAATGTTTCTTATTTTCAATGGGAAAAAATGTTAAGTATCATTTTAATTTCAATGTCATACAAGTTTGTTTTGTTTGGAGTGTATTGTTCTGGCAAGCTGAATAATACCCTATTGAGTTAGTGGAGGAGATTCAGTTTTTCTGCAGTCTTGTACTCTGTGTTCTCTTGTTCTGAATAGAATATATAATCCTGCTTCCATTTCCTTCTGATGCTACTACTATTGATTGTGTGAGAATAAACAGCAATACTTAGTCTTCATGTATCCTTCCTAAATTGCTTCTTAATGTTAACATGATTTTTTCTCCTTGTAACCTTTCCTTTCTTTTGTTTTTCTCCATATATATGTGTTGTGCTCTCATTTACTTTGTTGTTTTTTTTTTTTTTCCCAAAGTAGACCTCAGTATGATTTAACTTGGGATTAGGCATCTATGTTACTAGATATTTAAGTTCTTTATTAAGTACATTTTTGCTATCTTGCTGATCTTTCACATGTACTGCATTTGCTATTTATGCCACTTTTTTTTTACCATTTATAGAAATAAAAGGGTTTTTTAGAGATTTTCAAAAATTCAGAGGAGCAAAACTACAGAGTGTAGACCTGAAGTTTGTAACCAGTGACTTGAGACTTTGATTTTAAACTCTCAAATAGTTTGGTCACTACCAGAACTTTTTCACCCAAGTAACAGTACCACAGATAAGCTTGCACTTCTCCTATGTTGCTCCTCCTTCCTCCATTGAGACAGGCTCCTCAGAAGCAGAAGAAAGGCAGTTGGAAAGTAGTAAGTCTGAAGCCTTGAATCTGGCATTAATTCAGGTACATGCTTGGGACCAATATGCTTTAGGTAATTTGCAGTTCTCCAGGGGAGACTTTTGAGGTGCCCAGGCACCACAAAACCTTTGCAGTTCTAATCTCATTTTCAGGCATGTATGTGCTCTGAAGAGGTGGTCAGGAAGTTATTAGTAGCAGATATCACAATAAGATTTTTCTTAACATTATTGTCATCATCATCACCAATGTATTTGTTTTTTAGAACACGCATCAAAAGAGAAAGATTATATTTTGGAATCCTTCATTTCTAACTTTAAATTCTATAGTGTGGCAAACGGCAAAGGAGAAAGAGCCTCCTCCCCAACATGCTTTATTTCACATCAACCGTTTGTCAGAGGTTCTGTTGAAACATTATATCCTATATCAGAACTGTCTCTTGAGAATAATTGTTTGCTTTGGGGTCTTCAGACAGTAATTCCAGGATCACTGCAGGCAAGGTTATTTACAGAAAGACATGAGAGTCATTTGGTCACTGCTGAAGCACCTGTAGCAGCACTGCAGGGACGGACAGTGCTAGAATCAGTGGCTACTTCAGGAGTCAGTAAATATAAAAACAATAATAGTCATAGTAATTTACTATCAACAGTAATTTTATACCATATGAAGTGACTAGTAGTTTTTTGTAATTTATTTATTTTTTAATATATTCTGAAATATAGACATTAGAGATACATCTAGTACAAAAAGAATGAGAATAAACTGCTAATCCATTTGGAAAACGAGTGTGGACGTAGCTATTCCTAGGGAATAAGATGCTACATACAGTGTGTAAGAATAACACTTTGTAACACTGAATCCAGAGCATTATCAGTGGGATAATGCAAAAATTCATACAAAAATATTGGAAATATTTCTGGACGGTTACAAACAAAATATACCCCCTGGGCATAAGCAAAAAGTCTTCTAGGCTAGAGGCTGTATTCTGGATCTGGAGCTTCTGACTGTGCTTACTGAGTCAAATGTTAAATAAATGTTTGACCAATCCATTAGCAAATACAGTACAACATTACCAAACCAAAGGCATTCCTTCACCAGGTAGGATTTTGCATCTTTTAGAACCACTTTCTTGAACTGAAAAAAAGCAAGAATGTATAAGAAATCAACAAAATATACTTCTGCCACATTGCATTAAGTAGATTTCAAGGTCAGAAAGCTTTTATTTCCGGATATACCTCCCTCATTCCCAAATTGTTTCTTAGAACAAAAGGGTCACATTGAGATGGGTTACAACTGACAAAACCAGAATAATTGTTAATACTTAATTTTCACCCTTTTAATATTCACTTGGATGTAACTGAGCCTCCAATGGCTGGATGGATTTTTATCACAATTTAAGAAGAGGAAGTCTGGCCAATAGTAAAACTTGGAAATTTTTCTGATTAATCTCCTCAAGGCATATTAAAATGGATTAACTAAAAGTGCTGCATTAGAAATGGACCTTCTTCAACACGACTGCCCCTATCAGATGTTGGAGTAAGTAATCAAAACTGTTTAAAAAAACTGTTTTAAACTGATTGTTTGTCACGTTGATAGAGTCTGGGTCTCTTGTTTTTGTCGTATTCCATGTGGATATCAGTCATTCATTATCCATGGAGTACAAATTACATTCTTTAGCTGGAACTGAAACAGCTGAAATGCCTTCGTTAAGAAAGATTTTACCTTGTAAAGTATGGGGTTCAAACAATGCAAGTGTACAGGTTTAAAGAAGTTTTATTTTTCAGTTGTCTTTGAAGAAAGTAGAAGACTTGTCAATTAAAAAGTTTCTAACATGATGCAGCATGATAAACCTTGTAAATAATGGGCTGGAGTTTAGTACACAGAAGAAAACAGGAAGTCAGGTGGAATGACTAAACCAATGGATTGGCTGGGTCTTGTGAAACTGCAAAGAACGTGTTTGAAAAACTGCCATAACAGTTATGGTCCAAATTCCACCCTTGAATCCAGTCAACTTCAGTTACCTCTGTGCACATGGATCTGGAAGCAGTATCTGGCTACAAGTCATAACTCAAAACATTGTTAAAATAAAGACAAAGGTTTCTCTAGTTTACCTGCACTCAGGTAAGAAAGTAACATAACTAAGGAAGTAACATTTGAAATTTTCTCAAAAAACAATTAGTAAAACTCTGACACTTAAAGCCAACTGGTGTTCTGTGAGATAACAAATGATGTCTTAATTCCATTACTCTACTACGATACTGAAGCTTTGGGTTGCTGCTGAAAAAAAATACAGTTAAATTTTCATTTAACTCAGAGGAATCTGGGCCTTTACACTACACATAACTGTTCTCTTGAGCATGCTCGGTAATGAAGCCAAGACTAATTTTGAATTCCATTTTGTGTAAAAGCTTAAATAGGAAGCTACTCACTCTATTTATTTGCTTATTCTTTGACAGCATAATTGTTCACTGATCTTCCTAAGAAACTATCTCTGTGCAAGTCAAATGAGGGACTGAGGCCTAAAGGTCAGTAAAGTAGTACACAGGGAAATGAAAACAGTATATACATATTTCCCTTTGCAGACAATTGAGAGCACATTCTTACTGTGTCTACTTTTACAAACATGCATAACATTTTTGCTACTAATAATCTACTTAGTAAAAATGAGTAGTAAAAATTGGTGTGCTGTAATTTCAAGAAACATGTTTCTGACTCTCCAAATTGCTCTCTAGTGTACACAGTATGTACATTTGAAATTGTTTATGGATTTTGACATGGTTTTACAGTGAAACCTAATCCTAACTTCTCATTTCTGTGACTTAAAGTTGAGAACTTTGATGTGTAATTAAGCACAGTGGGTCACTGTGCAGTGTGGCAATGCTGTTTTCTAGCGCATGGAGTACTGAATCCATAGTGCAGCATTAATTGCTAGGTAGGAAAGGATATTAATATTTTGAATGGTTGTAAGTGGGTTTGCATAAATGCCAGCAATAAGGAAATGGTTTTATGTTTTATTGTTATGCATTTTTAATATCAGAGTGCACTCTAGCCATAAAGCTTCTAACAAAAATTAAAGCACTGTCTGAATCTTACTGCACATTTCAGAAGGCTCTTTCTTAGTATGTTTCTTTCTTTCTTTCTTTTATTTGCATGAATTTTTTTGTTGATGTATATGCCCACTTTTCAGTGACCTACAGCAAATTCTTCTTCCCTTGATTGACTCTTAAGATTAACTCAGTAAAAATTTGCAGCAGAGATACTCTATGACTCTTCAGAAAAACAGTTAATGTCTTAAACATGGACACCTCACTTCTGTTTTTGGAAATCATACCCAAAGAATACACTCAGTCTCAACAGTCTTTCCCAGAAGGTTAGATATTCTTTGCTAGTGTGACAATAGGAAAAATTAGTCTAGGCCTGTAGGTGGTCAATCCACAGTTGTTATAATATGCAGGTACTCTTAAATGAATGGGCAGAATATTTTCTTTTCATGTTTTATATACTGTTGTTCATTAAACAAGTATTACTCTTCATATCACATATTGCAGTGCTTCATAGGATGCAGATAAACTGACCTTATGTTTAAGAATCAATGTGATCTGGTCAATAATACAAAAGTTTTTTGAAATGACAGTGGTATACATCATTGTCAGTTAACAGTTGTGATTACTTAGACCATTCATCGTTAGTAATTAAACTTAAAACAAAATAATGAAATTGTCCTAAAGTTCTCCTAAGGAAATAGCAGTCTGAATACAGGCTAAGAGACAGCTGCAGATACTTCTATCTGTGACTTTGTTATAAGATTTCTGAAGGATTTCAAATGTATAGCTATTTCTTTACAAAATTTACAGGCTAAGAAATTTGTCAAAATGTTAATCAAGTAATTAGGTAGTTAAACAAATATTTAACCATAGATTCTATTATCTACCATTTACCATTTACATTCCATGGGTAGTGTACCATATGATGTTATTTTGGTCTTCAGTATTATTGTCATCAAACTTTCAGAGCAGCGCTTTCTGTAATAGAATAAGACATTTATCTTGCATAAAGGAGTTTAAATGGGTAGAGCATGATTGCAGAAGCCTGTCAGAGGACAGCTTTAATGAGATCCATATGGTTGCCATATGATGCTACAATGTCTTTCTCTCTATCTCTAGAATCCACAAAATTTCATAAAGTAATTTTTTCTTTTGCTGAATTTCTCAAGGTAAATGCCTTTAAAGCAGTTGGCTCAAAACCCAACAGTTTTCATGGCAAGAAAGCTTGAATATCTGATCTCATGGGTACAATAATGCCCTTGTATCATGTATGTATGTAGATATACCAGAGACAGAAAATGTTTCTGTGCTGGTAGAATCATATGTACAAATGTGTGGTACATAAACCTTCTGAAATATTTATATCCAATTTTATGTGTAGAATGGAACTAATAAATACATATAAATTCCTGGAAACAGACGAGTGATTTCAGGCAAAAACACATACGAAAAATACTTTTTGTGATTGTAGTAATGCTCAGTGATCTCTGTAAAGGGTCATGGTCTAATTGCCCAGAGAAATGCATAAGCATATAAGGAGATATTCTCTATTCCAAAGAATTTGCAGACTAAGATCACAAGCTATCTCTAAAAGTAGTAGCGTAATATAACGGAAAATCACTTAAATATGCATCTGTGTATATAAGCATATATATTTATACATATATACGAAAACTTACACTGTGAAATCCATACACTCACATTTTGCATTCTTTTCTGTGAGTGTAAATATATATATTCACACTCATACTATATAATCTTGCATTCAATTTTAAAAATAAACTATATCTAATTCTTCTCAGCTTGCCTCCTAATGAGCTAACATCTTGTAGGAAGCACTAAGATATCATTTCTTGAGTGATGGCAAGATACGGAACTTTTGCTGGTTTTAAAGTGTTTCACCTAAGTGAGATGTCATGGAAGGAGGAATAATGATAGTTTAGTGAAAAGCAAACAGGAATCGTGTGATTCTTAAAATAGCAAGGCAAAGATGATGTATTAAGAGACAAAACAGAGGTAACATGTAGATCTGTGATGGGCCTTAAAGGTGAGAATAAGAAACATTTAATTTGGTAATCTAAATTGGTATTTCTTCCCCTTCTCTTCAGTGAGGAACTTCAAGCAATCAAATAGCAGCAGATGACTTTCCTCTCTTATTGTAAATATTGAAAAATATGGCAACGTTTCACAGTGCCCTCCTTTTCTCAAAAGACTTTATTATATATAAAAATAATCAAATGTCCAATAAAAATTACTGTTTTGATTTTCCTTCTTGTTAATCATCATCTCAGTGGCATTTGTTATGGCAATTAGTTTTTGAATTAATAAAAGGCAACAAATTTTATTAAAAACTTGAAATCACTGAATGGGAGTTATCCTGTTAGGTTCACTATTAACACATTCTATAGCTATGCCCTCAGTATTCTGTTGGCTCTATATTACCTGAAATGTTCTGCAGTGAATACTAGATTCAGGAGTTTCACATTAGTACCTTTATCAAGACTGTTGATGATTTTGCAAAAAGATTTTAAAAACACAAGTTTTACATTAAAATTTTCTTCAGAATATCTAAGAATTTTCAACAGGAAATGTATGTGAATATGTACTTGATGAAAATATTGTATTAACAAATTATTCTGTGTTTAGTTTTGTGAACTACATAAAGAAATAATCTCTGGAGACTTTTGTAGAAATATGCCATATTTGTTAAATGAATAATTAGCACCCTGATTTATTCTGGGTTCAATTCTACAAGTCTTGCTCAAGTTAAAAGCTATTAACTTCTGCAGAAAATCTTGCTCCAGATTGGCAAGGAAACAAGATGCACTTGGCACAAAATAGCTGAACTTAGTTGTCTGACATCTGGCACCTGAGTGAGTGGCCTGATCCCAGGCACATGGAAATAAACAGGTTTCATTTCCTGGAAAGCAACCTTTAGCTCAAACTCCATGAATATTCTGATTTTTTAAAATACCGAACACTTTGAAATCCCATGAAACTCAGTGCTTGAAAATCAACTGCATTTGCTGATATTCTTATTTTTATTGTGTTTGTTTTTCAACTGCAGTATTTTAATAACACAGCTGATTTGTCCTTATTCTTAACTTTTCTTCCATCTGGTGAACCAGATTAGAAAACTGATCTATAGCAAAGCATCATATCATAAAAGCATAGCTTCTGTATTAAAAAAAGGCTAACAATCCTCTAATGAAAATGCGTCAATAAATTTTCAAGTCCTATCATTGCCAATTCAACAAGAATCAAGGAACGAATACCCTGAGATTGGTTCATAAACTGTTAACATGTTGAGATTTGCATTTTCTCTTGTGTATTCCCAAACTTGTTGTGCCCTTTGGAAAAGAAAATAATTGTTTTTGACATTATTTGACTGACTTGATTCAAGCAGGCCATAATTACAGTGCTGATCAGGTTTCCATAGACTGCTTGAATTCAAGCAGGAATACAACATGTGGAAACATGATGGTTAATCGCAAACAGATACACTACACAGATTTTTTCCCCCAATTCTCATTCTATGCTTCACTGAAGTTACTTCAAATTTACAACTGTGTAAAGGTGAAAAAACATAGCAACAATGTAATTACCACTGGAAAAAGGCTGCTAGCAGCAGTGGCAGAGAAGCTGTCACTGCTTAAATAGTATTTAAGCATACAAAAAAGTACTTGCATATGTTTTGATCAGTACAGAATCTGTTTTCTAACTCTTATTTAAGAAAAAAAAAAAGTACAGCAGAAGAAAAACAAGGTCTCTTTTCTCCTGTGAGACATCTGTCAGACTTATGAAGGCCAAAACCAAAACAGGAGAAAAATCTTTGGGTGAGGGTTGTTTGATTCTTCATGTTTAGTCAATGTAACTTTCAGTGACCCAAGAGAATAATGGAGGGAGAACATTTACTGAAAAAACGGGGGTGGGAATGAGGAAAAGAACCAGAATTCAAAAGGGGAGAGAGTGAAGCAGGGTTTATAATAAATAAATAAAAATTTGTCACAATTGAAGAAGATGAAAATAGGATGACAACAGGAACAAATTTAAAACCATAATTTTAAGAGATGATAAAAAAAAAATGGATATCCAATTGCTGTGATGATTTCTAATATTTTGTTTCAGTAGCAGTAGGAGCACAGAAGAGGGTAGAGGGTAAGAACCATAGGGGATAAGAACTGTATTTAATTTTGAAAAATAAAAGTAGTGGTCATGCTTGCTGGGAGGCAATTGGAAATGGGAAAAGTAATAATTGGGCCTTTAGGATTGTAATTTACAATCTTGATGAGGTCTTTACTGGATATTTCACTGCTTCTGACTATCCAATTGGGTTTTCTTTGGATCCAAAGTTAGGGAATAGTAACTATTCAGGTATTATCAAAAGTGGGCTCAACTTACTAACACCGAATCTACTTGGCTAACAACATAGGAAGGCCTAACAAAAGGCAGGTCTGTGCAGAATTAGTCTGTATATGCTGCTGTTATTATTTGTATTATCATTATCCCTGATAGCCTGATCACAAGCCAATTATTCATTATGGCAGGTATTATACAAAAAAAGGTGCAAAAAAAATATCAAAAAATGACTCGTGTATGTGTACTTCGAGTCAAGAGGCAAAACAAAGAAGAGGGAAAATTGGTAAACTGGCAGTAGTGTTATATCATTGCACCCCAGTTGCTGAGCTGGTTGGAGATGTTTCTAGGAATCTTTGCTGGTAAAGGCCCCAAAAGAAAGAACTGGGATGGGGATCAAGAGGAAACTCTGAGAAGTGTAGACTTGGGCTGATCAGAGGATGCCTGTATTTCTACAGTAAAAAAATAGATGGATTAATGTGGATAGATCACAAAAGCTCTTGGAAATGAAGGCAAGGTACTTAAGACTGACAACTGAATGTAATGAAGTAGGAGTTGGTGGATGGATTCATAAAGGAGGTTAATGTGATCAAATACCCAGATAAGAAGACGTCTACTGCAACTGTCTGAATCAGATATGACCTATGTAGATATCTTTATATATGAATATTCTAG
Organism: Strix uralensis; assembly: GCF_047716275.1. NCBI lineage: Eukaryota > Metazoa > Chordata > Aves > Strigiformes > Strigidae > Strix > Strix uralensis. Next base: position 25,552,193 of record NC_133977.1, read on the forward strand.
TTTAAGGCTGTGCTCAAGTTGTGGCTACAGACTTGACATTGACATAGTTTTGATTTTTTCTTGACACGGTAGTCCTGAAAACTGAAGAGATTTTAGTCTCTCCTTTTTGTTTATTTTTAATTTAAAACAACTTGACAACACAGAAGCAATTAATTAGGGTTCCCCCCTAAAGAATTCAATGAAATTTAAATTAATTTATGACACATTTTTGATTGCTGATGTAATTTTTTTAAGTTTGTAGCTAAGTTTTTGCTCCCACATCCTAGTTATATGTAAGTTTATAGAAGAGAAGGGAAGAATAGCATTGCAAATAAAGCAGAATCAAAGGAGGTTCTCATGAATTAGTTTAAATGCATGCAAATATGTTTTCTGTCTAAAAAGCTCTTTAGACATTCACCATGTAAGGCAGAGTTCTTGCCGAGCTCACAGAAATGGATCACATTTCAGTTGACAGAAAATATTATCAAATGATTTGTCAAGTGTCTTTTTCTTATACTTTTTCATTTTAAAAAAAGTAATTCTTAAAGCCTTTTATCGTTTTTCCTTCATAAGCAAATTTTGGTTTTGGGAATGTAAATTTTCCTTTGGAATTCAATATTTCTGAATCCTGTCCAATATATTTTATATACTGTAAGTCTGTTCACTTTGATAATGAAAGAAAAAAGAGTATAAAACAAAACTTTGTTGCATTTTCTTTGATAAAAGATTTCTTTTGATCCTTATATTACATTGAATTTGGTTTAAGGTCATTGAAGTCAATTACATCTTTCATAAGCTAACGAACCCTGCAAAAACACACACACTTTCTTAGTACTTTTTAGTTTACTATAGCTAATGGTTTTGTAGATTATGACTGATAGATAGGTCAAATGGCACAACTATCGTTGCAAGTGCACCACTCTCTCTTCCCAGATCTCCCAGTGATATATATATGTTAGTTTTTGTGTGAGTGGCTCATTTTTTGGATCATGCTGAGCACAAGGTCGTAAAACAAGCAGCTTCAGTGAAATTGAAATCTCACACGCACTGTCACTGAATTTTGGTGCGGCTGTGATGAACATACCTTGTGAGAATACTTTTTACTGATGAATGTGTGCATTTACATGAACTCATGTGTGCATTCTTCTAGGCTATATATTCCTTCCCCTTCCAGACTGTAGACCAAGTTTCAGTAAACCTAAATGCAATCTTTTGGGAAGACTACCAGCAACAACAAAACCTACCATAGGATGGATGGGCACTGTCCAGACTACCAGTGCCTCTTTATCTTGCAGTAACCACCTGCTTTGCTCTTGGTATTCCTTTAGCAGAGGCCATTGTGTGAGTGGAATACTTTCTGACATGAACAAGTGAAGATTAAGAGGAAACCTTTTTATTTTTTTTATAAGCCAGATGTAGATACAGATTTAGATTTTGATATTTTCTGATGTAACCTGCTAGTTTCCCTCATATGAAGTATCTCTTTCTTCCTATTCCCTACCTAGTGTGTGCTTTGGTTCTCTGTGTTTTTATGGAAATGTTGTATCGTTGCTCTTCCTAGTTAAGATACTCTTAAATGTTGCCGTTTCAAAGCTCATTACGCAGTTGAAAAGTAGGATATATATAAAAGGTGTTGAAGAACTAACTCTGCTCAGATTTATCGTACCTTTGATTGACTGGGGAAATGACTTTCAGTTGACATCTGAGCCAACAAGTTAGCTGAAATAAAATTTTGCTTAATACCTTTGCATCAATAATCTAGGCACAGCATCATTGATTGAGAAAGTCTGATCAATAGAGTATTACTGACTGCCTAACTGTAACTTTGCCAGACTTTTTTGTTAATTCTGCTGATGACCTTCGTACCACTGCTTTTCAGGTTCAACGTTTTTTTCCCTTTGAAATTCAATTTGCTCCATTTGCTATTATTTAAGGAATTTACACATCCAATTGATTTCATTCTACCTGATACAATATGAGTTTAGGATATAAAAGATTGTGCATGCTTGGGACAAAGCTTATGTAGCCCCAAATTAGAATCTTTCTGAGAAACTTCACCTCAGGGAAGACATAATCCATGGGAAGAAAAAAGGGGAATATAAATCATTTGTTTTAACCCTGTGGATACTGTGACATTTTTGTCTCAAGATTTACGTTCACTGTAGACAAAGTAGCAAGTAAAAAGGGGAATAATAATCTCAACCAGTCCCAGATGGTTATTATTCAGGAATAAGAAAACTGTTACAGAAATAATGAAAAAGATTCCAAATCCCAACTAATCACTCAAATAGGATCCCCCCATTCTGTCCTTTTAAATATTTTCTCTCTCAGTCTATTTTCACTGTGATTTATATTAGCCCTTGTTTCTGTCTTTGTGACATTCTTCAAGCTATCTCCATTCACACTTTGATGGAACAAAACAACTATTTCTTTGAAAGTTATTTAGCAATTTGGGATTGCTTCATTCAATGTTCCCTCAGAATACATAATGCTTCCCTTATGCACGGACAAGACTGAATGCAATGTCTAGATGTATTTGTCTTATCTAACTACATGTTGAGAAAAATGCAGTTATTTTGCTGTTATTCTGATATAAATTCCTGGGCTATGTTTTCATAGTTATGAAGATATTAAAAGCAAAATATGCTAAAACGCAGCCATTTTTCTATGATTGCCTTATTAACAGTTTGTTGCTTGTGGAACATACATATCATCTAGCTCTATATAATTTTCCAATATGTGGAATTAGATCCTGTGCTAGATGTGGGGAATGTGTAATGCAGCACAGGGCAACGAGGCTAGTAAACTGGTTTATTCTGAGGCTGGCTGCTCCCAAGTCTCCATTTAAAGCTCTTCAGAGGCCCAAGAAGGTCCAAGAAGTTAAAAAACTGTCTCATTAAAATTAGGACAGCCATAATGATGTTATTTTTCTCCTTGACATCCTATGGAGAGTCCACCTATCCTTAACAAGGTCTTCCATAGTCAAGGGATCTTTCCACCATTGGCTATAACAATTTTCTGAGTGCCTTTCTACTAGCTGCATAGCACAAAATGTCTTTAATATTCTGTCTGGGCCAGAATATACAGACCTTCCTAGCAAAAGGGTATCATATTACTCTGTTAATCTGCTTGACCTTGATTTTAGAGTGAGATGAAGGCATCTGTATTCCATTTAACTGACTAAAGAAAATGTCATGTCTTGGGAGATGGCCAAATTTACCCACCTTCCCACCTATATGAGCACTGCCTAAATGCAAAAGGCAAATAAACTTGAGAGTATTAATGTTTACATGATTCAAGCTTGAAGGTACATATGCTATAAGATGTTTAAAAGTAAATTAAGTTTGGAGAGATGCCATTCAGGTTAACATTAATATTAATGTTTAGAAAGAGGCTGTGACATCATTGAAACTCATTAAATGTATATAGTGTATTAGCTCTGAGACAACATTCACTCATACTTCATGTTAACATATCGAAATACATGCTACTCATAGCATTTTCATTTAAGGGTTAGATAGCTGCCATAAACAAAAATTAATAGAACCATTATCTATTAACCCATAAATAATGAAGGTTAAAAAAATAGTATCTTTAAAAATTCTACATACTCTGTTGATTTGTTTTTCAAAGTTCATTCTATTTACCTGAAATATAGACGGAAACTTACATTTATGTAGTGTTATTCAACTTAACAAATATGTACTTTTCAGAAATATTTAAAAGAAAACAACCCCCTTATAAGTTCAGTAGAGTAATCAGACCATCTTTAACATTTCTTTTTCCAATGAATGATAAACTGTTACTGTATGCACTTATAAGGTGAGAAAACTGGTAAATATAGATGAATGAATCTTGCTGTTCAAACAAAGTCAGAAAAAAATGAATGGTGCTAGAACTGGGAATTAACTTTAAATCTGATTAGAGAATGAAACGCCTCCTGTTGAAAAAAGATTTGGAAGCAGATCTATAGAAAATAGGTCATTTATAAAAGCGTAGGTTAAAGATGAACATATTGCTAAGACTTTGATCATTTACATGTTTTTTCTTGATATTGTACTTCATCTGTTCTTAAAAATCAGGCATCTATTTTTGAGGCTAACATTCTGGTACCTTCCAGATATTCAGGCATGTTTGCTATCTGAAAAAATAGAAGGCTAAGAAACACAAAACAGGTGGAAGGTTATATCTCAAAAAGTTTCCAGATTTGCACTGTGTCTCCAGAATAGTCTGTTTCTAGATAGTGACTTTTGAAAAACTCCTCAAAATCTGGAAATGTTTAAAATATTTTTTTAGGTAGGGATAATATTTTAAATGCTTTTAGTCACTGTGCTGACATAGTAGATGAAAGCATAGTAATGCCATTTTGTTGATCATTTAATCAGTGGAAAGTATGTCCCATTTATCAAATTTATTACATCTACCCAATGCCTGATTAGAAATACAAATAGAATTTAGCAAGTCCTGGGGAGAGTGGATGGTGCAAGGCTCCCCTCTATTAAAACATTATTTGCAGTCTTTTTAATTATGGAACATATTTTAGTTCTGCGTAATAGTAAAACAGTAGGGTCCATGGCAATTCTTCTTAGCACAGATTGTTCCAAATGTTGGATTATAACTGGGTGTGATGTCTACTGCAATGTGGTTTTTTCTTCTATCTTGTTACCTTTTTTTTTTTCATTGAGCTTTAGGATACACAGTATTTGAAAAGTCCCCCTGAAGTCAGTAGGTAAATAAGACATGGACTGGTAATACCTACATTTCCAGGATCTGACTCTAATTTCTTGAAAGCTTTGCAATGCTGTTTCCTGGGCCTGCAATTTCATTAGTTATTCATCATCATAATGATTGTATTTATTATTACTGCTAAAAATAGGTAATGATGGCAGTATTTCATCTAATGGATTCACTTTGTCCCTGCTTGAAAACGTTGATCTGTCACTTACAGTAGGTTTACAAGGCTGCAATATTATCTTAGTGAAGCTGTTTGTGCTTTAAATTTTCTCATAGTTGAAGTATCATAGATTTTTTTTACATAGAAATACCAAAAACAGATTTCTGTTTGGCTTAACTTGGAGTAAAAATATGCGCGTCATTCGAAGATCTTACTCTAAATATTATTTAAGTGTAATAGATTAAAATGTTATTATCAGATTCTGTGATTTTGGACCCTTGGGTTTGTTGGTCCTCTGTTTTTTAATTAGCCCAATAAGAAAACTTTCTGTTTTCAAATAGAAATATATTTCCAAGAGAGTTTAATAAGCCTCCATGTGGGGTTTGATGATCTGAACGTGTTATTTGTATATTAAAATGTACATAGCATTTTTAAAGCCCTTTGAACAGTGAAAAGGATTGGTTTAAATGTATCATTTAAAAAATGACTACTTATACACCAAAAAATTCTTCTGATCATGTCATTTCACATTTTTTTAGTAGCTGTGGCGCTACTTCTCTTCTCTGAGGCACAAGTAGCCATGTTCTGAGGACAGAAAGAGGAAATCCAGGTTGCACATTGAAATTTATTCACTAGAATACCTCTATAATTTAGTTTTCTGAAACATCCCAAATTCCTGTAGCACCTGCATACCTACCTTTGTTTCTGCCTGTCTCTGAGAGCTAGAGAGCTGTTAAAAGTCCCTAAAATTTGCTGAACATTTAATTTGCTACTTTATGATAGACAACTGTGAAATAGTCTTAAACATCAGTGTCAGGAAACACGCTAAAGAAGGACCATGTTGGGAGAAAGACTACGGTTATGTGGTTTGAGCTATATGTTTATACAGCTTGAAGAAGCTATAATGAATTAGGTGGGCCATAAACAAGTCTAAACTATGACAAGAATCCATTTAGTCCACAGACTTGTCATGCCATAGAAGAGATTTTTAAACCATTGCCTATGCATCAACTAAAATATGCAAACTGCAAATGTCCAACATCTTCTGGGATTCATTGGAATATCTGCTGCACAGCCTTTGTGTGCTCTACCAGGGTAAATGAATGCCTTAATGTGACTGTTAACACAGGTAAGTAATACAAACCATGAATGAAATGGTTTTACAAATAGGACTATATATCTGTGTTTCTTCTGCAACTTTACACGACTCATGGACTCATGAACCAGGGGATACTGGGTCATTTCTCTATCACTGGTGTGATCTAGATGCAAGCCATCATAAATAAATAAATAACTGGAATCAAAGAATCGTTGGTTGTCTTCTGTTATGATGTCAATGACATGTTTCTCATTGTGAACCGAAAAGATAACTGACTTTATAATTAACATTGGGTCACACATACCTACTTTGCATTAAAAGAGTCATCTTTGAAATGATTTTACAAGCTGTATGCTTGTGCCAAAAACATGTACCACAGATATATGACCAATGACCAGTGTAGCTGGCAAAGTTTAAATCTTCAAATGCCCTTTAAAGGCATCCTGCTTTAAACTCTATGTAAGACAGTGCAGATCAGCTGCTGTTTTCTGAAGACCACAGAGGTCCTTCAGACTTTACTGCAATAGAGCTCTCACTAGATTCCATGAGAATCTGGCTGTCATGAGGGCTGTGGTTGAGTCCTACTTGAAATGTACTGTTTCTCAGCAGCACAGGTAGAGGGCTTTCTTGAAGCTGGGACTGCTGGTCTAATGAATGTTGTCACCTTTGCTTGAAAATTTGAGCTGCTTTTGTCCAGAGATCACAGCTATAGCAAACTATCATGTCTTGCAGTCATCTGTTCTTTTTATTCCCATGAATAATGTTATCTACTTTTCTTTTTTAGGGTGCAAAAATGGTCAGCTGAGCTTTTATTTGTTCATGTTTGAGAGTCATAAACACATTCCAGTGCCTCATAGAATAAAATGCCAAATAAATCGAGATAAAATTTATTGACACTGAACTTAGATTTGAAAAAGAATGCCAGTATTTACAAAACTTCTGAAATGTTAAACAGTCTCATCTTTTGAATTGTGCTTGTAAAGATCTAATAGAGCAGGTGTTCGATATATTTTAACAATATATAAGAATACAGTAACTGAACAAGATAGCTTACCTTGGTGATCACCAAACGTTAGATCCATCTAACAGAAAAATACTGTGGGAGCTTGCACTCATCCATGAATAGCTTGAAAAGTCACTTCTGGAGTGATGTCTTTGGGGAATCTGATTATTTGATTAATTCAGAAAAATTAACTTGAGAGACAACCTTTACCATCAGATTTATAGGTTCCATTTTTCAGGCTATTGACTGGCTAATGCAGGACCTGTTGACCTCAGTAGCTCTTCCTTGTCCAGAATTCTCTTTGGTCAGGCTCAGAAACACTAGAGAAATAAAAGAAATGTCTAAGTCTCATTTTCAGTATATCTACACTTAGATATATAGAGACGTTATTGCAAGGTAAACTATGGTATAAACTTTTGCATTCCACCATTTCTGAGATGAATTTATCTATAATGCAGCCTAAGCTAAATGGCAGATGATATACTTTAGTTTATTCCTCAGTATAACTATTGTGGGGGGTGAAGGTGTGGAAAAGCAATTCCGAAGGAAATACCTCCCCTGGGGGTTTAGGAGTACAAATGGAAAGTTGTATAAATTGATGCTGGCTTTCAATACTATCTCCTTTTGGATTTTCATGTGGGTTAGTCAATTGCTGGTGGTTCTCTGTCTTTTACCGCTCCCTATACACCCACATGAAGAAACCTAACCAGAAAAGTATGTGTCAGGGACTTCTATTGGACAGAAGTTTAGAGCTGGAGAGGGTTCATCTGTCCTTTAAACTATTAGAATGGGCTTCCAGTTGCTGTCATCCTTTCCAGGGTTAAAACTTACTACTTTAACTAGTTTACTTAAACTTACTAGTTCTAACTTAATTTATCGACTCACATTGATGATAAACAGCTTAAATCATAGTGAAGCAAGACAATTGCTTATGTCAAAAATCTAATCTAAGCAGACTTGAAAATTTTTGTAATTATTTTTTCCAGTATGTTTGGTAAAATAAAGAGTCCAATTGTTTCTGAAAGTTTGAATACTATTTGTAATAATCATAATTATTATTTGTGATTCTTAAATACTTCATTCCTTCCTTTGGAATAATTTCTCTTTGTTATATATAGACAGCACGTATAGCTCCCTCTAAACGGAAAAGTGTTAATTTTGTTGCAGCATGACTCAAATGCTGCGTATTACAGTGAACAGGCAGAGTGAACACACAGTAGAAAGACCGAATATACTTTCAAAGTAAAACCTCACAGGAAATGTCAATGAACAATGGAGGAAATTCACTGCTTTTTGCTGGTTTGGATGAATGGAGAAGCCACAGAAGTTTGGGTTTATTTTTCCTCTCTGTGGCAGCTCTGGGAGTCTGCAATGTGTTCAGTGTTTGGAAAGAAATTGGAAGAAACAGACTGGATGTGGCTTTACAAAACCTGGATAATTACTGTACCACAAATAAGGAAGTAACATGTATGAGACATCCTTCTTAATTTCTATACAGTGAAGAGTTACAATAAAGTAATATATAACATGGTTAATCCAAGGGTTTCTAGCATGGGCAGTACAGAAAAGACTTTGGCTACATCTACACAAGCAAGTAAAGCAACGCAGTAAAGATGGGTTTACAAGGCAAAACAGGTGGGACTGAGGACTCAGTGTCCACCCCACACATTTCAGGGTGTTTGCTTTCCACTTGCCCTGGTCTTGTCACAAGGACTGAACACCCACTAGCAGGTAGAACATAACGCCTGAGGACCTGTAGGGCATGTTCAGGTTTGGTGTCAGTCAAACAAAATTTAGTTATTGCACTTTACAATGCAAAATGTGGTCACCAAGGATGATCAACTGACGTGCTTCAAAAGTGCACTCCTGACTAAAACTAAAGTATTTCTGCAATTGTATCTCATGGGGGCACCTAAAGAAAAAGCATTGCCAGTTCTCCCCAGAGATAAGGATTCATATCCTCCACAAGAGGGGCTCAATATTCTGCAGAGGCTGTGAAAAGAGGCACCCAAGTCTTTTTTTTTTATTTGACTTTTGGTTTCAGGAAAAATAATCAGCAGATGAAAAAGCAGCAGAAATACGATAATAAAGCACCATCTCACAGCAGAACTCAAGCATTTTGGAGCTGCTAATATTCTTTCTGAGGCGTGGGTCTGAAGGAAATGGCAATGTCTGTCTTTGATATTTGAATCTCTCCTCTCTATCTGCTTTGAACTTTGCTGTTTCTGAATACTTCAGGAATGAAGATGCAGCGGGTTCTCAAACTTACCACTGTGTTGTGCTTTCTGGGTTATTCTTCATAAGCTTCCCAGCTCCTGTCCTTATAGTTGATCCCTTTTTATTCCCTGCTTTTTTGCCTTTGCCCTCCCTCCCATCACTTTAATTAGAAACCTTGGTTTGGAGAGCTAGAATGACTAGAAAGGAGCTGTATCTCCACAATCAACACAAACCAGGGAATCTCAATGTGCTTCATAAGGTAAGCCAGGATTTCTCGTTGTGTTAATTGTAGTTGAGTGAATAATTCCTATGGAATAGATTTTCTGATGAGTTTAGCTTTTGTCCTTGCTCATGTAATGTTTGGAAGCAGAATATCACTTCATTGTGGAATTGTTGTTGCAATTGAAGCTATTTTCCAGAAAATTAAATTCTCTTTTTCTGAGCATGCCTACCCCCGTAAGTTACCTCACCTCATCTTGAAGTGTTGCTTCCATTGGTTGAGACACAGTAGCTAATCAATTTGTGTTTCTGCTTCCTTGTAAACGAGAATTTAGCAAGAACCTTAAGCTAATATTGCAAAAAAGGAAACAGTACTTGCTTCATCTAGCTTGCAGGCAGTTTTTCCTTCGTAACTGCTCTGGGCATATCTATCTCACTGTAGGTAAACAGTGTTTACACTAAATTATAGAGCTGAATTTGCCACTCTTAATTTATCTTTCTTTTAGCTACTCCTTCCTCATTATCTTTTTCTCCTTTTTTAAACACCTGTACCATACCAGGACCCTTCTCATACAGACTGTGGGATAACAGTTTTCACCCAGAGCTTTCATGTGCAACACTGTAGGTTAGGTACAGATCAGAACTGAGTTTTAAGCTCTTGCCTTGCATTTGAAGTCATAAGTGTCCAAACCTTGGTCCAAGTTTGGTTCTCCCAACTCTGACTCAGTACTCAGCCTTATTTCAGTGCAGGGGCCAGTTACTTTCTGTAAATTATGTTTCTGTAAATTGAATTAGCAAGTGGAAAGTTACAGGATGCTCTTGTTCTGGATTTTTTTCAGCTTCCAATTTATAAACAGTGCTTCACTTTTCCTTTGACACTTAATTTTCAATCTCACCAATACTCTTCTGTCACTACAGAAGCTATCAAATGCATACTCAAGCAATAAACACCTGAAGTCCTTGGGAAAATTTTGAATAAAGTGTTAAAAAGTGCTGAAAATTAGGAATAATAGTTCTACTCATGGCTATGCAAAAGGCAATGTAAAGATATCTTTACTGTGATTGCTAAGAAGACTAACAACATCCTCTTTGCCTATCTTCTTCCTCTAGATGGTCTCACTGTTTGGCTGCATTCTCACAAGTGTTTGAGTTCAGTCAGTGACATGTTAATCACTTCAAGAGGAGCAGTGGGCAAACACCATTGACTGTCGAAGAGTACACTGCTGTTTTTGAGCATTTATTCATGCAAAAGCTTTCTGCATTGACTTTCCCAAGCCAGCCTCTTTCCAAGCTCACTGCTTATATATGGCGCGTCCTTTATGGCTGCAGTTCCACAATCTGTGTCCTGCTTCAATGCTCAACAATATGAATTTGATTCAGGTTTCTTTCTGCTAATTACTTAGAACATGGCACAAAATTCACACCTTCTTTACGCTTTTCTTCTGGCTAAAAGGGAGCTGCACTTTCTAGTCCTGTGTTTACAGTCTGTTCACATTATGTTTATAATCCACATGGAGATTCATAATACAAGTTTTAGTGCACCATTTCATCATGGTCATAGTTTTTAGGTTCTTTCCACCTTCCGAAAAAATACCAGTTGTCTTCTGTTTTCAAGCTTCAGTACAGAAGCTAGACATGCTTTTCTTCTTTTTTAAAAACCTGCCTAGTTGTGTTTTCTGTATGCCTCTTGGTTAGTCCAAAAGGGAATCTCCTCCCCAACTGTATTTCAGCTGTACAAACGTGGCCTTGAAAAGTGATGACTGTGGAATGACTTCACTATTTAGCTGTTTTCAGCAATACTTCCCCTAGGCAATGCAATATGGTGCTATTGTAAGGCCTTTTCTTGGGCCAATATATTTACAGGTCTAACGAAGGAGTTCTGTCCTTGGAAAAAATTAACCTGGCAAGAAGTGACTTGTTTGTTATGTTCTGTTATAGTAGCTATGACAAATGAAGAGCCAGTGAAGTGTTGACAAGTTCTTAGTCATTGCTTGCTGCCTTGATTTGGTGTAATAGTGCAAGCAGAATGTCACCCTACACTTTAATTTCTTGTTTTGCTCTGTCTATAAATATATTGCAGTATTACTGATACTGGGATTGCTACCCATTAAAAAATAATGCTGTAAAGATGGCATCCTAGCCAATCTTGGCACTGCACATTGAAAACAAATAAATGCACAGACTGAAAAATAGCCAAGTCAGTAATGGGGATAAATCACCTATAGAACAACATACTGAATAAGTAAAGTAAATAAAGTTTCTTGGCTTGTTTCTTTCCCTTTCTATATAAATGGTAGGACCTGATCTAGTGCAGATGAGTAGCAAGATATAATAGCATTATCTCTGACTAATAATAATTCTTGTACTGTGTGTTCTCTTTTTTTTTTTTTTAACTATGTCAATTGAAAATTTTACAGTTTACCCATTGTGTGTAACAACACAAGCTAAACTGCTAGGATTACACCCATCCTCCTTATTGCTTATGGAAATCTCTTTTTCCCATTCCATTCAAAATTCAATTTAGTAAATATTTTTTTGTTTGGAACACTGTCATCAACAGTGGGACTACTATTCACCCCATGGCTTACCTAGAGAAGATCAGAGCTGCTGAGCAGAGCTTAGGAAATGAAGTATGCTGTTTTAAGTGGCAGATTTGATAGACTTGCTTTTTGCCTCTGATGTAAAATGTGTAGTGAAGATGTTACTGCCCAACCACTTTGGCATCCACCCTAATCTTTTTGTTTTGTTCTATGCATTTTGTCTGTATGCTTCTAGTCATAGCAGTAACACTCTTTTCCTTTCTATTGATGCATTTTTTAAAAACTTGTGTATCAATATGTTTTATCTCTTTCTACATTATTGGTATTCCTTGAGTAATATTATTGGTTTTTTTCCCAAGCATTTACTCTTTTGCCATGTCATAGCTCAGTCTTCTGGGATGCTTTTTTTTATTTTTGTCTCTCAAAACAACAGTTCCTTCCCCTGACAAACAATAGCGAGGACACAAGCATTTTATAATTCACTCTCTGTATACTTCACTGTCCAAAACAAAATAAATGTAGAATCTACATACAGAATATATTCCCCCTCCATGCACCCTAAGAGCTCTTGTACAGTATTGGAAGAGTGATCAATTACTGGTATGCAGCCCCCATGATAATGAGCAAACACTGGGACACACTCTGGCCATTCACCCAAGATAATGATCAAGTTGTGGTATAGTAAACACATTCTGCATCCATCCATGGGATGTCACGCATTCTGTATAATATAAAGGGAATGATCAAATATAGAGATATACAAATACTGCCAGTACCACCCAGGCTGGAGATGATGGTATACACAGATCGTGATTAAATAGTCCTTAGCAAATACATTGGTATAGTGTGCAGCTACTCAAGCAATGTTTTCAGTAATGTGGATCAAATACTATTCTGCATAGAATTAAGCTAGAATATTCTGCTAAATGCCTTTTTTTCTAGTTATAATTTTCAAATTGGCTTTCTAACTGCCTGCTTTAATTTTTTTCCCCTGTACTTCTCCTAGTGTCTCACAGTCTTTTATTCTATGTCTGGTCTTCCAGTATCCTGTATATAGTGCTTGCTAAAATATTTCTTTCACTTTAATTGATTGTTCATTTTGAAAGAGAAAGAGGGAGGAAGCCTAAACCACACAATAACACTCCTTCTGGTTCTCTCATTACCTTTAAAACTTGCTTTAGTTTTTTAAAATTTATTTTCCCAGCCAAAAATATTCTCATTTTAAAGGTTTTGCTTTTCTCTTTGCTAATTTTGCTGTATGTCTACTATTTCTTTGTGGGAGATGTGAAAAGAAACTGATAGGTAAATTCCATTTAGTCTTTAAAAGACATGCTGAGTGGGTAGGTGACTTAAACATGAACTAGAAACATGATTGTTCTAATGTTTATTCTAACTGCATGAAACTGGTGCAAGTTTACTGACTGATTTTGAGAGGAAGCTGATTTGAGTTTTAAATAAAAAGATACATGTTCCTCAGTTTAATCTATGTTGGAAGCAGTTACACTGGTCTTGCAGAAAGTCGACCTGTTGGGGTTTCTGGAAGCCCCTTTCTAGAGATCTTTCATCACTAAACAGGAATTCTGTTGGGCTAGAAAACAGGTTTTCATTAAGCTCTTACAGCTCTCTTGTTTGTTCCTCCTGTCTTGTGCCATGGCTGCAGTGAAAGCAATGCATCTGAGTATTTTTAAAATGCTCAGTATTAGTCCAGCTCCACTCTGCCTGTGATTAGTAAAAAAGTCTTACTGCTGATTTCAGCGTGAGCTGATTTAGCCTAGTAGGATGAAAAGAAAAAGTTATGATATTTTGCCAGTGAAGTTTGGGGCTGAGCAAGAACTGAGGCACACAGTGGTTACTTATCTAAGCTAATCAACCAAGCTGTAGTATAGTGACCACTTTCTGCATCCATCAATGGAATATCATGCACACAGAGTTTAGTTGGGACTTGGATTTGAAAGGAAGGTTTTTCAAATCCCCCTAAGTGGCCTCAAAACAGAAATAGAAACATGAAAGACTGAGGATTCTGAAACCCTGAGCTCTGAAGAGGAGATACATACAAAGGATTATGATAAATGAAATAATGAATGATATAGAGAATGTAAATCAGTCTATCCCTTTGTCTTTTTTCCTAGTAAATGAGCATTTTTACAAAATATAGAGATATAGCAGAATGCATTGCCATAAGACATCATTGAGGCCAAGAACTCAGCAGGATCCTAAGAAAGAAATAGGCATTTACATGGATAATGAAAAAATCTACAGTTTCAGTGTTTCTTTAAATAAAGTATACAATTCCTCATATTTCACAGCATTAGCCAACTACTGAGAATGGGAAAAAACTTCCCCTATGGCCAAGTTATTTTTTAATTATCCACTCTGGGATTTCTCATACTTTCCTCTAAGGCATCTTTTACTAGCCTCTCCCATTGCCAGTGCCACCGAAAGTGCTCTTTTTAACAACATGGCTGCCTCCAGAGGTAGGTTCTCCGAATGCCAATTGGGATTACTCTTCATATTCAGGTGTCTTATTTATTCAGACAGGGTTGGATTTAGCAATCTTTATTACAGCTAAAACCCCCAACTTTTAAATTTACAATCAAGAAGACATTTTTATCAATGTAAAATAACCGTTGCAAGAGAACTTCAGTTCTTTGTTTTATATTTAAGGGTGTTTTCTTGGTTTTTTCTTTCTTTCAGAATGCTGACCTGAGCAAAAATGACCATGGTTGTCTTTTTCAATGCTGGTAGGTCTGAAAGATGTAAGAAACATTTTCTTAGCTCTTCATTTCTTAGATATGTATACAAAATATAGATAATTGCAACCATCTGATTCTTGAAACAAATAATGCAATGCTTGTTTCTCACAAGACATCAGAGAAGCTCAGTGCCAGTATTCAGACCTTCATGAAAAACCTCTTGGTAGCAAACCCATTTGTGAGATATCTTTCCATAAAAGGAAAGAGATAGTTTCAGAACAAAAATGTTTTAAGTTTGAAGCTTTCACAAGACATTAAAAACAAAGAGGGGAAAAAAGTTATTTCTAAATACTTTGTCAGTATCTTAATATGTATTCTTTAAAGAAATGTAATGGAAATTTTAAACTATATGTACATTTTACAAACATTTAAATTAATGTCTGTGTCTAATCTCAAGTGCATTTGATTAAAAAATAGGACAATTTTGATGTTCCATGTTCAATTATTAAGCAAAAATATTCAGTTATCAGATAGTTAATTAAGTGGAACTGACTGTATTCATTAAAATATTTGTTCCAAACAAATGTATTTAACATTCAGATATTATGCAGAATAGGTGACAATTGCATATCTCCATGGAGATCAATAATGGGATTCAGATCATTGTGTAAAGAGTCTGCAAGTTTAATGCAGAGAGAATGTCATTATTATTTCTCTCTTAATGATGGTCATTATGCGCAAACACTGATTGAATTCCATTTGTTACCTGCATTTGAGCTGAGAGGAATAATTACAATTTAAGTGTCTCCATTAAAATTCATAAAAGAATATGAATGCAAAAATTATACTTGAAACTGACAAAATATACTTTGAGGATATAAATTGTGTTTTCTGATAGGCCTCTTAAAAGTATTAAAAATAGCTTCATTTTAATAAGATGGCATATAAAGATCATGCATTATCATCACCTTTATGTTAATTCTCATAATACATGACTAATACTAAAAAGTGAAGAAATTAACTTTTAAAAGTAGAAATTAATGAAACAATGGACTACTTGTCATACAGCCTATTGGAATGGATACTTCTATATTTGGGTTATAGTCACCCGTCTTCATAATACCCAGTTAACTCGTCAGCTGCTGTATATTGTGGAGATTACCCTGCCACGTTTTCTGTGACATGTTTCAATATGTTTTTTTGCTAATTAAATGGGATATTATTAGTGCAACCATTTATTCAAGAAAACCTTTTACATGTGCTATGATTTACTGCATTTCACTGACTGCTCATTGTACCGTGAGAGTGATTCAAGTGCATACTACAAGTACTGAAGGGCCTGATCCAGGATGGTGCTCAGCCTTTCAATAGTTCTTTGTGCCTCTTGACTTCTCACTGAGGTGTTTAGTCCTTTATAGGATTGGATCCTTAAGCTATAATTATTAATAGCAGCAATACTTCCGCGGGACTGCCTGATGACATATCTCCTGAAACAGTAAATGATAGCAGAAGACACTTCTTGCCATCTTTATGTACTGTCTAAGAGATGACAGACTGGCTGGTGGGCGTAAGGTCTCTTCATTGAGGGTATGTTAGTATGAAACACTTATACCCATTACATTTTCCTGAGTAAATATGTAGGGTCTTTCTGATGGGACCTTGAAATGGTTGTTTTCATTTTTGCCAAATTTTTTTTGAGTACAGGCATAGCTGTTTTAGGTAAGTTTATTGAATATATCCAGGCAAGTTGTTCTGGGTGGTCTTTTCATATGTGCAGTTCACTTTCTGGGATGAGCAGGTGACCTCTGGCTGTTGGTATTAGAACTGAATTTTGTCTTCTTTTGCTGGAGGTGGTTGTGGTGGGGACTCAAGATGCCTTTTGGCAGGGCACATGCATTTTATCACATTATTATTATTTAGGTTGACAGCAGAAATCTGTTAATTAGATTTCACGTGGATGTTGTCTTCCTGATTATTTGTCCCAGTTAAGAGATGAAGTCTTAAAAATAGTTGAAAAAGCTTTACAATGACAAAATACTCTGCTCAACCAGAACAAAAAATGAAACCAAAGAAAAAGCCACGATATTTACAGCATTTTGACTTGTATTTTTTCCCTCTAATCTTTATCTGGCACTTCACTATGAAAATTAAAAAAGACTCTAGAATTTTATAACTATTTAACACTTGGTTAAACACTATTTAAGTATTTGTCACCAGGCAAATGTTTCCCTATTAAGCAAAATTTATGCTAAAATGGTTCTGATTAAGCAGTAGTCATTGCCATTTACAGTTGGTAGACTAACCAGTTTCCCTGGAAGATATCTCAATTAAGTGGCTGTCCAAATGAAACGTGTCACTATTAAATGGTATTTGCTACACTATTATACTTTACTCTTCTGAATGATGTGATTTAAAATATAACTCAGTTACTAAACAGTAAGAACTGCTTCACATGTATAGCTTTCATTCTTAGAAAAGACATGAACAAATCGTGTATACCACCTGGTTTAAAATAAAATTCAGGGTTTAGCATTAATCAGTAACAACTGAATATGCATGATTATTGGCAGAGCAAGTTTGTAAAATTGGCTCTGTTGAACTGGGATGAGAGACACAGAGGTGACAGTGCACACAAAGTAAGGAGCGAGCAGTTTCATGTAAATAAGCTTTCTGTGTCCAAGCTAGAATCTGCAACCATGGAAAAATTGGATTCTGCAAACCAGTGAGTTCTTGCTGAATCAGTGGGCAGAGCTTCAGACATCCATATCCTCTCTGCAGTGCCTCTTCTTCTGGACAGAATCCTAAAATGATTTTACAAGGATCCATTACTACTCAAAATCTTCACACCTTTGCTGTAACTTTATTAGCTTTTAAAGCACTTGCGATATAGCTAAAAAACATGCTATAAGAGTTACTAGAACTTTGATAGATATAATAAGCAATTATTATGGGACTGACATTCTAAATGGGAAAAAAGACCTCTGTCCCTTTTAAGGAGATGTAGAATACTTACCTTACACGAGTATAACTGTGCTTCACAGTCTAATATGTGAATTTGACCTAAGCTTTTGATTCTCTCAGCAGCTACTAATGGCAGTTCAGATCAACTGGTATTAAATCACAAGTATAAAAAAGCATGGGGAAAATAGCCACCAATTGAATTTCTTAACTAGTTACTCCTGATTGACCTCACATTCTCCTGCTTGAACTGCTGTTTCTCAGGTATGCAAATCTCTCCTTGATTGTATACTTATGGATAGGCTACTTCCTAAATCCTTAGGGGAGTAAAAATCCTTTTTCACAAACGTTCAAGCTAATCAAACACTACCTTCTCCCATGTCTTATTTCTTGTTACTCTGACATGGCAAGAGAAGTTCAAGGCAACAATAATTGCCCTTATAATGCTTTTGGAACAATTCAATGCATGTAGGTCAGGCAATGAGAAGTGGACTGTTTCAGAAATGAAAAATCATACTTAATCGCTTTTTAAAAAAGAATTGAAAATGACTTTGTTAAACTCAAGTCATACCGTGCTGCTAGAAGACGTTTTCTTTCAGTGACATTATTTGATAGTCTTGTGGTTCAGTTAATAAAAACTTGAGAAATATACTTAGTATACATTACAAATGAATGCAGCAAAATACCCCCCAAAATTACAGAATGAGATCCCCAGCCACTGCTCTTTTCCATGTTGAGCAAACTGTAAAACAGAAAAATATATCTGTTCACTTTGCACGAGTACTGATGCCTCTGTGTCAAAAACTGAGGGCCCTCCCCTACACAGACCTTTAGAAAATAAACACAGTGGCATATACAAGAAACCAAATGGATTTTAAAAAAAAACAAAAAAACAAAAAAACAAATAAATAAAATTCTCAGTAATTCTGATGGCAGGGAAATCTGAAGTAACACAAGAGTATGGATTCAATACATTCTTTCTATTAAAAGCAAAATATTCTGCTGCAGAGGAAGGGTGAGTCCATACAATCCTTTTCCCTTGTTCCCAGTAATTGTAGAGGCAGTTGAGGCAGAATCAAGAATGCAGAATCGAGTTTGCTCTAATTTAATTATATGCACACCCAATATTTATCTTTACAGTTCTTAAGTATCATAGAGCAGCTCTGCATCACATTATATACCCTGGTTTGCCTGTAGTAACTCCATTATAAAACCAGAGGAAAACAGCATAGAATACAAGAACTACTCTGCTCCTTGTCAGGTCTATGCTTACACAGTCTCACAATAATGTTTATCTATATGCATTGAGAATCACGTCCACCATCCAGTGATGTTTTTATGTAAGTCAGACGGTACAATTTGTATTTTTGCATCTTTTGTATTGATATCGGGTAAAGAGACTTTCTCATACTGCCTTTCTATTACCGATAGCTTTTTTCTAGATGTAGTACTGCTTTTGTTTGGGGGTTCTTTGCCTTTTCCAACTCAAAATAAAAGAACTCATCTGAACATTTACTACAAGCAAAATACCCCCCTACCTTGCCAAATCAGAGCAGAACATTTCTATATTACATTTTACCCAGAGGCATCTGATTATAAAATAAATGACCAAATATTTCAACCCTTGTTGGAGCTTCTTCTAGTAATGCTATGCTCCTTTTATGACTAGCTTTGTGGCATTCATGCACGTGTTTAACATTATGTCCAATTTACACAGCATGTTAATGATTGATCCCGTGTTAGGCCTAGGAACTTCATACTTCTGCATTAGGAAATTGAGGCTCCATTCGAGCTGTGGCTCTTGTACCTATGCATAAAATACATTAATTACGCTGATTAGGCTTTTAAACCCCAGCATAACCAAATAGCGAGCAGGAGTTGCACAAGCACCTGCATGTTTAGGTACCCCATTGCTAGGATGTGTTGTCTGTCAACAATTTATCAGTTGTAGGCATTTAACTTACACTCACTTGAGCAGAATTAAGAGTGTTTACTTTCCTCATAAAAGGGCAGTCAGATATGTACCAATTTTGTTTTAACTGTGGAGAGCAGGGAGCTGGGAGCGGAGCGGGGAAGGGATCCAGGAAGGCCTAATCAATCACTGACAGATTACAGCTAAAGCCACTTCCATACCCATTAAAGCAGGACAAATGCAGAATTGCAACTGAACAACTTCTAGTTTTAAGCCAACAGTGGGACTTCCTAGTTATTTATCAAAGTCATTGCTGGTAAGCAGCATGCCTCACTGCTCGATTGTACTTCACAGCAGACAGAGCTGACTGAAGCTTCAGCCATGAAAGAAGTGTTTATGCCCTCAGCTGTGGTGCTGTCAGCCCTCTGGAATTTACTGTAAATCACACAGCTTTTATTGCAAGATTTAGTAGCTGATCCTCTGTGGGCTCTATTCACTGCAAGCTTGTTACTATTTGGATGTTAGCCTCAGTCCATAAAGGGACTTGCTACACATCATCAAACAGCAGCGGAAAACCAAAGGTTTCATTTTTCAATTTTCTAAACCCTAAACTCCTCAACAGTCATTGAATTTCATTGCAGAAAGTGGAAGTCTACTTTATTATGGTACTCAATTTCCCCAATGGAGTTATACACTTATAACATTACTTTTATTTCCAATGACAGGATCTGGCCATCTGTCCTGGCTGTAATTTCATAACACACTCACTAGTTTTTATTTTAAGGGAATTTCTAGATATTACATCGAGCTTGTGACAAAATTGTAATGTAGATATAAAGGCCACAATAATGATAACTACATTCAGTGCTGCCTAACATCTTAACAAAGTAATTTTTTTTTTTCTATTCCAAGTATAGAGGCATCTGGATAAGCTTCTAACACAATTCAACTGAAAAATAGGGAAAAAAAAGTTTTGAAAAGGATACAAAAGGATAAGGACTTCAAGAGTGAGCCTCAGCCAGGACAACATTATTCCACAGGCAGTATGTATTTTATCAAAAATGATACCATGCATCAGTTTTATCAGCGTCATTCCTATTAAGATCAAACGAGGGAATAAAGGGGAATGCTGAAATGTTTCTTTGTAATCAGTGTCGTTATTCCCTGCGAGGCAGAGGGACCTGACAAGGCATTTAATTGTGTTTGTCACGCGGTTTGCAGGGAAGGCCAGGCCTGCGCCTTCCACCCTGCTCCGGGGGAAGGGCAGCCCAAGCCTCTTTCAGGGCCTCACTGTCGCCTCGTGGCAGAGGAGCCCAAGCACCTGGGCCAGACAGGCTACATGACCCTCTGTGGCTTTGCCCTTCACATCACTAAGAATGCAGGGTTCCTGCCTTTCAGTCACCAGATTGGGACCCTGCTGTCCCAGGCAGATTCCTCCTGAGGGGCCTGCGGTGCAGGTGCGAGGCCTCCCCGTCCTGTGGCGTGGCGCAGAGGACTGCCTTCTCCTGGGTGCTTGAGTAAAGCCAGCGGGTGATGAGGGGAGTGAAAGCTGTGCTCGTGCTGTTATTTCTCTCTTGGCTGAATGAAATAATTCATAGATCAACTTCTCAAGTAAGCGTTTCAGTGAGGTCCAGCTTGCCTCAAGTCAAAGCAAGTTTTGTTATTGGTTTCAGTTGAACAATGTTTCTTGCACTCTGTTCACTTTCAAAATTGCACCGTTTGTGCTTAATTTCAGCAAAGTTACATGGAGTTATTATTTTAACCATCAGTTAAACCTGCTCTGGCTCCTATGCTAAGAAAAATGTTACAGTGTCCTTGCTCAGAAGAACACAGCAAGAGATCTGTCCCTTCTTTCTTCAAAACTCTCTTAGAAGTGTCTGGATTCACTTTCAGATTTAGAATCACTATTTCAGTAAAGAAAATAAATAGCAAAGGCATGTATTAAAAAGATCATTCTCTTTTTTTCCCAGCTTTCTAGTAATTTTTGCTTTATTATTGCTTTGGTTTCACAGAGAAAAATGTTTGTATAACTTTTTAATCTTAATCCCAGCAAATGAGCCAAAATGGATGGTTTATTTCCATTTGATGTATTATGTATCAGGTGATTTAAGCAGATTATTTTCTCCTTTTATAAGCAAGGATCAGGCCTCAGTGTCATTAGCAGAAACCTAACAAAGGCCACAAAAAGACCTGTGTGGCTGTATATACTATGTGTAAACTGTCCTGTGCGAACAATTAGAGATTATGTCTTAGTTTTAAAGCAAAAATTATTTTGCCAAAGTATTAATTTGCTTGTATATCAAGGCCATGATCTCTGCTTCTTCTGCAAGATCATGAGTAGTGAAGCACTTGGTTTCTCCTTCTTCAGCGATATACCATGTTTTTAAATCCTCAGCATTTCTAGTCACCTCTCCTGTTACCAGACCTCCTCCCTCTATGGTTTTTTTTTGTAATTTCAGAAAATATTTCTTTTGTGATTGCTGAACTCTTGCAGTTAACCCAATAATCTTTACTGCCAAATTCATTCAAGTGTTATGTTGGTGCATTTTAGTAAAAATTTCAGCCAAAGCTGCTGGCAGAAGAAAGTGTGCCTCGTAAATCAGTCCTAGACAGAAAAATAGGTGCAAGTGCATTTCCTACCTGATTGTGTGCAGCTGCAATGTTAAGGCAGAGTAAGAAATGTTCTCACTTAGTACGTACATGGGACCCAGGATATATATACTGCTGGGTGAGTACCTCTCGGAGACTCCCTGGGGTGCCATGTTGTGCTGGAGCAAACTGAAGAGCTCTTTTGACCAGAGCTGTGAGTGCGGTGTTGTGGTAGAAACCCGACCCAGAGAGCACAGGCCTCTCCGTAATAGTGGCATCTCTACCTGAAATAGCAAGTCCTTTTCAGGATACTCTGAAGGTATGAAATAATGTTTACTAAAGTCACTCTGTCTGTTTAATCTAAATTCTTGCCCAATACAGAGACGTGATCTCTTTCATACATTGCACAAACACTAAATTGATTTGCTTCCAACATATTTAGGGCCTGAAGCTGAGCTGTTTCACAGAGGAAGGACTCACTAACCTGCACACAAGATGCATATGGGGAGCAGCTGTACTGCTAAGACCTTTTCTGTTTTTAAAAATAATTCTATTCCCATCAAGAATGTGAAGGGTCGTCTTTATTATTTGTATTGCTAAGTTGGTTTTTACTTACACTGAGCTATCTTTTCCTCCCCAACATCCCTTCTTCTCTTCTTTTTATTTTGGTCCTTCTTTTGCCCCTCCTGTGTTCATGAGTTTTGATACAGTTTTGATTACAGTTTTGATAACTGCTTTCTCTTTGCTACTATTTCTAGATACTGCAGAGGATGCTTCACAGACCTGGGATTTCCTCTGCAGAAAGATGGAAAGATTGGTCAGGCTAGAGAAAACAGTGAGTATGGTGTGGGAAAGCTGTTAATAACAGAGATTTGTCCAGTCCTTACTGCATATTTAGGGCCACATTATCTTTTCTGTGAAGGTAGTTCCTAAAGACTCAGGAATTATATATCAATATAGCAAATTGTGAACAGGCTCCTCTGGGAGGACATGGATGTTTGGTGGGTGAGGTATAGAGTAGAGGACCACTGTGACTACAGGGGGTTCCCGTGTGCAGGGGCTTGTGTTGTGCAGGTGGCCACTAAGAGCCCTGGTAAATCCAGAAACACCTGAGCCAAGAAGAATGAGCAGCTCATGATAAGCCAATAGAAGGAGACCTGGTTTCAGACAAAATGCTACCGATTTACAGAAAAGTGAGAATACAATCAAGTTTGTATATGGGCTATATGTACTGTGACTTGGATATTTTTCACATCCCAGTAATCTTACTTCATAGTTCCTTTCCTTGTGACCTCCATCTTATGACCATCAATTCTTTCTTCTTAAATCTAACTAGACTAATTCTCCTTATGATAATAATTACCTAATAGGTTTGTAAAAGAAATGGCTCAGTAGTTTGCTCCAAAATTGTCAAAGACACTAAGTGAATGAAAATTATCGTATCCTCAATTATCAAGCTCAGAGTCCACAATAGAAGAATAATTTACCAATATTGAAAGAATAGCCAATTTACTTTGACAACTTATTCCAAGCAATTTGGGTGTGTGGGGAGCAAGAATGGATACATAGTAATTACTGTGTATGAAATTTAGAAAAACATATTCTCATCATTTTTTTGTTTCTCTGAAAAAAATTGCTGGCATTTTAAAGTGAGTTGATTCTTGGCAGTCCCAATTTATCAGTGCTTGAAACTCACATTTCCATAGATTGGACAGACAGCTTTAACTCTTCTCAGTGTTTAGGAATTGTATGTGGGAGATCCCGTGGGATTTACTCATGCTGTAAAGCACATTGTGATCACATTTTGTGAGTTCTCTGTTCACTAAAGCCCCTCCAGCCTGTTCGCTGCTTTGCTGTGCGTTGGTCCTAAGGGATGTAAACTCAAATAAAGGGTAGTCTTGAAATATAAAGGTATTTTTAGCTTAGAGGAGAAATAAAACTGTTTATGTAAGGGCCAAATTCACTGTTGTTGTAAGCAGATCCACAGCCATTTACTTCAGTGGATTTGTGCTGCTTCTGCAAGTGGATCAGCGTGTTTGGCTCTAGATGTGTACAATAAACAACAGAAAGCATTTTAGAATAATGTTTGTATGAGAGATAGACATACAGGGGGGCTCTAACTCGCACTCTCTCCCTTCCATGGGGTTTTATACCATTCCCATAACTATGGATTTTCTCAGCACAACAAACGCTCTGCTTCCCAGGAGATTTACCTTTCCTAAGTATATACAGCAATAAATACTTCAAACAGTGAAGTTTCAGGAAAAGTATTCTAAACATCACCCTATTCAACCTTTAAAATGACAAATATACCAGTTCAGGTCACTTTCACAAGAAAACCTGGACAAGTATGCTAATATAAAAAAATCAGGATGTTGGCCTTAGAAGTGGGTACAATGACTAATTGTAATTGAAAAGCTTAATATACATAATTAGGTACAGAATAAAGAATGAATATGTAACCATGTAGATAAGAGTACAAATAATGTAGAGAAGAAAGTACCATTTTATATGGGAGACCTGAATTAAGCAAAGAAAAAGCAATGCAAGAATCTCTTTTTAAATGATTTTTTCTGAAATTCTTCTTACTCCTATGACAGGAAAACATGTTACTCTTCTGCTCAGGAATATCTCCACTGATTTCAATGTAATTGCTTCTGATTCCAATTTGGCCTTAGATTTCTCCTTTCTTGGCTTCAGGGCAATAATCATTAGTCTTATAACCATTAAAGATGACATTTTTTAGAAATATGAAGCAGTTGACATCCTTTTTGTCTGCTGTATGTCATTACATTTTGATCCTTCTGGAAGAGGACGGCTGTTCAGCAGAGAGGAAGCCACCACCTCTGTCCTGTCCTGGTTGCTGCAGGGAGCTGGGGATTTCCTGGCAGGGGAGAGGATTCGCCTCCCTGAAGGGCAACTGACTCTTCCTGGAGAAAGAGATTTCTGTAATGAGGGGATAAGGTGGGAGAAAAACCCAGCAAGCAGGACTTTATCAACAGGGGAGACTGCTGAGAGAGGCAGGGAGTGAACGTCCAGGCAGTTCTTGGAGTCTGTCAAAAAGGAGACTTTTCATGCCCAAAGGGGACAAACACTGTAGAGTTTGCAGCTGAAAAGTTCCTGGCCTGAGCCCAAGCCTGGAGGAGAAGCCGCATGTCACAAGGCTATGGCATACAGATGAGGATACTCCCCCTGTGGGAAGGAGGTTTTTTTTAGTCTCTCTTATCCAGTAGGGTTGACTCCCAGCCTTCTCATGTCCTAGGCTGGTGATCCCGCCCCTTCCAGGACTCTCATCTTTTTCCTGGTGCTTTTTGGGGTGCTGACTTCAATAACAAACTGAGGCAAGTCCACCCAAAAACTCAAGCTGATTCAAGGGCTCATCACAGAGGGTAGCAGAGATGTTCACTATGTTGAGTGCAGAGTTGATCAAATTATTCAGGTGTGAATAAACTACTTCCTGGTTATCAAGTGTTTGTGAAATAACTTGTTTGACTTTCATTTGTAAATTGGAAGGATTTTTCAACCAGCTTACAAAACTATTTTGTATTGATTTGCCATAAAACCCTTGGTTCAGCTGTAAACTATTGTCTGTGATCATAACCTGTCTCTAAATCTGTTAGTACAGCATGATAGGTTACTTAATTCATGTCATGAGTTTTCCTTTATATTTTTCTTAAATGTGAGAATGAATCTGTCTGTGTCCAGATCCTCACGCATACAGGTGCTGGCCCAATAAACATCCTTTAATCATTCAGTCAACTATTAGCAGACTTTTTCACGTTTACACTATTTTAAGATCTTTTTACATTGGGGTTACATTTAAATGAGGTTGTAGCCACAAGCACCTGTGCATATACCATAAATAAAAGGAGGCACAAAGATTAAATCACACAGAATCATCTAGGTTGGAAAGGACCTTGAAGATCATCTAGTCCAACCGTTAATACAAACACCAGAGAAATTGCACGTACTTTGTTGAACTGAGCTCCCTCAGATTTGACCAGATTTTGACTGTCTGTAAGTGCAAGATCATGTTCACATGGCTGCCATGAGGCCAGTTTGCGTATTGCACCACTGGTGAATGGCATTCGCTTTAGCATTTCATATCAGTAAAATTGGCAAGCTATTTGCAATCAATGCTAAGCAATCTGACACAGCTTCTAATTGAGCAGCCTGCTAGCTGCAATACAGAAAAAAAGATTTTTAGATTTATTCTTGTAATGATACTCTCCATATTTCCCTATCATGTGTTTTATCCTCTCCAATATAGTAATTACTTTTGACTATGTAAAGACTTCTGCCCAAATCAAAATCAGTGGGAATATACCACCTCGGAGGACATAAGTGAAAAAGTCAATACAATATCAATGGATGAGATACAGACAGTACATGCATCCTTGGTGCTCAGAATATCTTGTAAATAAATATTCCCTTTTTTTTTGTTTGTTTCCTCATAAGAAACTGAGAACAGTAGTACTTTTTCTGGAAACATGGTTTTGAATGTTATTTTCAATCCACGCCTTTCTGTATTCTTTAACAGCTGCTGCCATGTCTTGAGACCTACCATATACAGTATGTCTCTCTTCTCTCTCCCTCTTGGTCAGTCTCAGGTCATTACTTCTCTGGCAGTGGCATCCCTTAATCCACCATCTCTCAGGTCGGGCCCTATGTTGTAGTCCTGTGAGTACCTATCAATGACTACTCTTGCAGGTCCAGGCATGGGCCCTCCTTTATCTTTTGAAGCCTGGAACAGTAGCTCTCATTAAAATGACCCCCAAGCAACTTTTCAGCATACCAAAGTAAAAAGCAAGGGGTCTACACCCACACCCACATACCAAAGTTTCCCTGTTTATTCACAGCTCATTCAGCACCACCTTGTTCTTTATATGTGAGCCAGGAGGAACAACTTGCTTTGCTTTACAGGCTGTTCTGACTGCTGCTGAATTTTCCAGGCTGACAGCTTTTTCTCACTCTGGACAGCTTTTTCTACTTCACCCCAAAACCCCTTCCTGTCTGTAGGACAGGGTCTTTTAACAGAACAGTGTTTTCTGATCTTCCTCTTCTCAGGCTTAGACACAAGAAGTCCCTCTTTCTAGCTAAAAACCCTGTGCCAGTGTTTTGAGGGATGTTCCTTATCTGGGCCATTCTTTCATCTTTCCTGCCCAGTTCTTTAACAAACCTTTTGCAGCTTCCTTTGATTGAACTCAGTTCATTCAGGTTAAGCTGCAATAGAAAACTGAACAGGAAAAAGCTACATTTAATATTCATAGGGGGATATAAGTATATTTTTCCAGTTTGGCACCCATTTCCCTCAAAAGTGGCCAACTTGCTAGTTGTTGATGCAACAGGCATGTGTTTATTTGCTTTATACTGTTTCAGATATGTTGTCATACTTCATGCATAAAACAGTGATAATCCAGGCATATTTATTATCTGTTTTGATTACATGAGGCCTCAGGTGCAGCAGGAGAGCTGTACCTATTCCTCAGAAATGTACGCTAAAGATGTGGATACACAGATGCATACATGCAGAGCGGGACACTGGGAATAGACTTAGTTCAGGACTATCAATCAAATAGCTGCTTATTACTGAGATATCAGGAGATTGTATGAAATTCACTGGAAAAGAGCAAATTGTATCAAGTCTTAAAGATAATACAAAAAACAATAGTAGAAGTGTGTATGTACAAATTAGGAGTGATAAGATGCTCCTTCTAGCTTGATTGTGCACTGATGCTGATGCTGTTGCATAAGATTCGTGAAAGCCTTTGTGAGTATGTATGTTGCTGATGCCGATCTTCTCTCCTTTTTGTATAAATGGCTGAATGTCACCATTTTCAAACACATTTGACTACCTTCTCTGCCTTGTGCATGCTTCTTCATAGTGTTTGGTTGGCATCCATGAAGCAACTGTGCCTTGAAGGTTGAGAAATCATTATGTGTGGCTCAATTCACACATTCCCACTGCTGCCCCTGCACCACCCTGTGTGAGAATCTGTGGCATGGCCACAGCATCGCTGTACTCTGTCTCTTTTTGAAAGCTGAGTAACTTCTTGTCTTGCACTGCAGAACTAGCTAGGGTGATTTGTACTGTTACAGATGATACTACTCTAATTACCGCTGAGGCTAGCTCAGGGTTGGTCTTGGGAATTACGAAATCAGGTGGGGGTTTGTGTGAGTGGGCACAGAAGACTCCATGGATGGATCTTGACCTAGGGAAGACACAGTGTCACCTCTGGCCCTTGAGTTAATGGAAGAAGGCTCCAAGCAAATGGGACTGCAGCTGGCAGAGGTCTCCACACTCCCATTGGAGGTATTTGTCCCCTTTATGTTAAAATTTTAAAAAAGAGTAGACCTTGCCAGACTAAGTAGATTTTTGGTAGTAGTAAGTATTAATACATTGCTCAAAATGCTGAGTCTTATGTGTGTAAGACAGGCTGTTTCAAATGGCTTGAAAATTGCAAGTCCTTTTTTTTTTTTTTTTGATGCTTTCTTGAAAGGAAAGTGGAGGAGGTGATTTAAAAATAAAATCTCCTTTAATTTACTTTGATTACTGGACTTAGACTGTCATGCTGACTTCACTGTGATAGTTTCTCTTTCCTTTTCCCCTGTTACAATAGCTTGGCAACTGCAGTGAAATGAACCTAAAGTGACAGCTTGAGACAAGGAGGAAAGCTAATATACACGGTGGAGAGTGGGGACCGGCCGAGATGGTGACGTCACTCGGAGAGGCACCATCTGAGTGTCAGAACTGTCACGATTCATTCCCTGCATATCAAATCTGCTCTGCTTTCTTGTGGAGCAGGATCTTGTTACCTTAGGTACTCGAATCAAATATCCCTTTCATTTGTTTGTATTTACTCAAGTGTGTTTTGAGGAGGCTGAAACGAACTATGTAGCCACCAGTCATCAACTAGGTTGTATGTGCTGGACTGTGTGACCCAGCAATATGAGTGGCTGTCAAATGTTTGATCTTCTAATATGCAATCTTTTTTGCCTCTCCTGAACTGCTAGTCTTTGTGAGCGTCCACTCTACTTGTCAATTGAAATAAGGGTACAAAGCCTGCATCGTGTATACAACAGTCTTTGGTAGTCAGACACATCTTCTCCTTTAGGCCATTGTCTTTTCAGCCTGACTGAAGCCTCCTGCTACCACACACACGAGCAGGAGAAACCCTGCTTCTTTCTTTTTTCTCTTCTGACTATTTTCTTCTTTTGTTGAGTTCAGAGAGAATTCAGTGTTAGATGAGTGATAACATGTAGTGAAATGCTGTTAAATATATGGGATTCCAAACATTAAAATAACTCTCCTTCCTTGAATTATCTTTCATCGCAGGTTGTCTGAAAACCCAGAGAATTTAGCAATACAATGTCTGGGCAGGATACTTCTGTGGACTGAGATATAATAAGAACTCATTAGGGATGAGACACCAAAAGGACAAGGTGGGGGCTGCAGCATCACAACTATGTTAAAAGCTCAATCTACTCATACAAGGAGTAGTGGAAAGTATCAGAGAGGAAATTTCACAGTTATCATTCTCACTGTTTGACTGCTGTCACTTTGAGCTGATGCAGGTGTCCACACTCGACTACGATGCACAAGGGCACAGCTATGTTGGTGTCCTCAAAATTGCCAGGTATAGTGTAGCCTGGTGAACCTGCGTATTGTGTCTTGTCCTGTTTCCCTTTTTCTAATAGCTTTGTATGACCTTTTCTGGGGTTGTGAGCAATCCAGAGCCCATGATTAGTTATGAGGCTGTCCTGGTTGCTTGCAGGGGGAAAGGCTGGGACCTCCTTGCTCTAACAGTTAATCTAAAGAAGGTTCTTCCCTCCTCTTCCTAGCCAGTTCCTTGTTTGCGTACATGAAGCCATGAAAGCCCAGCTGTTGTTGTAGGCTGAACCTTTTGGACAGTAGAGGGCACTAATTATTACTGTACCCTAAAGCATTATTTCATTCTGAAAAAAGAATTGTCTGCGGGGCAGATACTCTTTTAAGTCATCTGGCACCAGCGAAGGGTGGGCCAGTGTATGTTTTTCTGCTACATACAGCCATATGTTTATCAGGACAGGGTCTTGATATGTAAAGGGAACACAGCCTGCCTTCTTATGTGAGATTCTAGTACTTTATCTCCTTCTTGTAGCTGTTTTAGGCCATGGATACTTGCTCATTAGCAGGGAACAACTCTATCATATAATCAGCTATTGCACAACTGCACTGTTTTTTACAAATATTAATGTATTTCTTTGCCAGATTTACCCAAGGGTATCCTATTCCCTGCTCATATATGCAAGACGTTCATGCTTTTCACAGTTATGTAAATTTCCAAATAAACTGGGAAATGTATTTGTGAGAATAATAAGATATCAACAAAGAACCAGAATTACACCCAGGCCTGTCCTGGCTTCCACAGCTCAGTGAAGGCTCCTGTAGCAGCAGCTCTCAGCAGAAGCTCAGAAAGTACCACAACTGCCCTGCCTTTGGGATTTAGCCAAGGGAAGAGGGAGGAAAGGGAGAGAGAAGAGGAGCAGTGAGTGATATAAGCAAGTGTTGCTGATGGGGCAGAAGAAGGTTTAATTCATTCGTCCTCACTAAGAGCCCTTCACTGCTGCAAGCACTCTGATGCAGATTTTCCCAAGTAGTACCCATCCCAAGTCTCATTTTTTTCACCAATGCTTTTCTAATTTCTCAATCAGTTTCAGTTCAACCAAATCCAAATATACTAGAATAAGCTTTTTTTAAACTTCATTAACGTGAAATGTGTTGACATTTTAAATTCAATCCTACTGTCATATTTAAGGAACATATGGAAAACAGTCTGTACAGATTAATCTGAGGAGTATTTTAATGTGGGTTTCCTTGAGTGAGCTGGTTAAATTATGGTTAGATATGTCCTAACTTGAGAAGTGTTGAAACTGCAGGCAAGTGCTTTCAGACAAATTGATGTCAAATAGCAGAATACAATCATATATTCTGGATCTTGACCACAAAGGGGAACGTGATACAGTGCCTAACTAGTCTCCTATATGCTTGCATTCTTGTAGTGTGTATACTTACGAAAAAATAGCAAGATATATAGTGGCACAATCCAGATCATTTGTATATATAGCCTGAAAGAGTTGACAAGTTTTCACAGAAATATTCAGCAGAAGAAAAGGGAAGAGTTTAAAGGGAGAAGGTAAATGAAGGAATTGAGAGGTTTACAAAGATGGTCATCCCAACTCTAAAGAGGAATCATTCAGGAAAAAAATGATGTGAACCGACTGTTTCACCTCAGTATTGAACCTGGTATTTCTAGATTGTTGCTAGTGAAAACCACGGCAGTACCTCTTTATAGAGCTTTTATGAGGATCCACTTTCTGTTCCTGGTTAGGAAAGAATGAAAAGACCATCTCCCAAAAATCGATATTGGTGTTTGCATTAATACTAGAATAGACGGGAACAAGAATTTGAAAGTCGTCTTTAAAGTTATCAAGCCATGCAGGCAGTGTGGCTATGTTTTCTGTAAAGCCATGGCTCTGTTGCCTGCCTTAATTCAGACTCTCTACAGATTAAATTAAAAAGCTTCCTGTTACCAGGAACACTGTATGCTTTATGCCCATGGATAAGTAAAGCATGCCAACACTGGAAGAATGAACAAATTAACAGACAGCCTGGAGCAACAAGTAACTCAAACTGTCTTGACAATAAAAAAAACTGTGAAAGGAAGTTAAAGTGCAATTCTTATCTATTGACTAAGCCTGGGAAAGATAATAAATTCATAAATTCTTAAATTCTAGGTGGAACTCTTAGAAAAACAGATAAGGAAGACACACAGTATACAAATCCTGGGAATCCCAGAGGGGGAGGAAGGTAAGAAGCTACCATATATCCTACATTATGCTACAAAGAACAACTCACTGTATATTGAGAGCTTATCATGTTGCTGTGAAAAGGGCACCATAGGAGACCAGCAACTGCAGAACTGCTCTCCTAAAGTTAATGGACTTGGAGGGTCAAGGGGAGAGTATTTTTGTCTGCACAAAGCATCAAGTACATTTAGTTTAATAAGTGGCAAATTTTGATTTTTTTTCCCCCAATGCTGGGCTCTGCACTCAGAAAAATTGTGCTCTTCAGTGCCCAGAAAACACGCTTTCCAAGAAAATAAGTGCTATCAGTTAGTGTAGTCTGGCTAAGTTGTGAGTCAAATAGCTTGGAAAATGTACTTATTCTAGATGCAGTTGAAGGCAAAATGTATGTGTATGAGAGAGAAAGAGAAGATTCTTCAGCTGAAGGCTGCATAGTTGTATACAAATTATTACTTCAATGGGCTTTATTGTACTTTGATCATGATTTTACATTTCAACTGGTATCATGTTGTAAATAGTAACTGAATTCTATAAGCAAATGGCTGTCCTGAAGCACGCTATGATGACAAAGTGAAGGGGATGGATCTCTTTTTAGGATGCTAGAAAATCTATTTCAAGTTCTATTATTAGTTTAGTTTATCTCCCTGCCCCCCATTTTTAAAAAAATATTTAATACCAGCAGCTTTTTAGCTGGAACTGAATATTTACCTGAGTTTTTGGGAGGGTTTTTATTTGCAAGTGTACGTTTACATTGGAAAGTATGTTCCAGGCTGGGTGATGTGATGATTTGCTAAACACTTAGGTGGCACTCATTATATTTGTTTATTTGTTTTTGGGTAGCTGAGTCTGCTCTGTTTAGCCAGGTATAGTTCATTCTTGGGTTTATGCTGATGGATTCAATGGCACTGTACAGCAAACATTTTTAATTTAAGTATAGAGGGTTTACTATAGTTTGAGAGTAGTTAAGAAATGTGAATCACAATTTATTTAGTAATAAACAATTTAATAACAAACATAGACAGTAACAATGGAAATAATGACGGTGCTGATCTAACCTGTACTCCCAATTGTATCTAGACCATTCTTTGGTTCTTTCTCGTTCCTTTGCTGATCTAAACTACTCCACTTGCCACTTGGATGCTTTCTAATTATGTTTGCCTCTTTGGTCCCATATTGTCAAAAATTCCCCAATACTCTGTTTCCAGTCTCTACATGATACATCTTCAAATATACTGTTACCCTGTTCCTTGCTATGGGAAGGAAATCCATGCACATTTGCAAAGGTGTCTTTAAGGCTTTAAAAATCTGCTTTAAAACTTTCCTTTGGAAAGAAGCCTGCAAAAAGCAGATCTTTGGGTCACAAAACCAACTTGTACTAGTGATACTGCTGATGAACATTGCCATGTCATAATTCTCCTTAAGTCCATACCCTTCCATTGCCTTTTGTTTAGTCCTTAGACTGAAGGGCATTCAATCAGGGATCATCTTTTTGTTCTGGGTTTGGACAACCCCTATCACAATGAAATCTTGCTCTGTGACTAACACTCCTAGGTTATACGGTAATAAAAGTAAACTAATAATTGTAACCATAGTCTTACTGTGGAGCAAACTGTCAGTTATTACATCATTACTTCTAATTTGTTTATGATGTGATCAATAAAACACAAGACTGTTCTGAATTTTGTTTGATGAACAATAGAAAGACATCAGTCATAGTCTGCAGCATGTGTCTTCTAAGTCACTAGTTTTCTGCTACTGTTTTTCTCCTTTATAGTTAGAAGTCCAAATCAGTGCCAGATATTCCTAAACAGGGACATCTGTAATGGGCTTCTTGTCCTTTACATGCCTCCTGCCCACATTCCATCATCACTCTTCTTCTTTCTGTGTTTTTAAATGATTGCATTTCTCATATTAGGCAAATCCTGTCCCTTACCTGGATGATGTCATTAATCTTCTTTTACACCATGATGTATTACTAAGTGACATACTGCATTGTATATGTATTGTTACTCCACTCACATGCTTAGTGAAGACATTGCTGGCATGTGGAATGCAAACGTCAAGTCAGCTGTGAAAAAGTTCTTTTTAAAAATCATGGAAAGTATGTGCGCCAGCAGGACAGACTGCCCTTTTTACTGCAGATTAAGACACAAAAGGATGAATTTTAAGAGAACCAGGAACACTTGCCAGGGCTATGCTGATCAAATTGCTTGTGCATGATGCTTTATATTCCAGCCTGAGAAATTACTACAGGAGGAATGTGACTCTTCTGGCTCACTTTCAAATACTAATTTTAAAATTACAAGTTTATTGGCTGCAAAGAGTTAATTCATTGTGCCCCTTGGTATTAAACTGGCAATTCTAAGAGAGTTGGTTTTATTTATTGTTTAGGAAGCACAAAAGTCTCTTGACATGCTCTAAGTGTAGTGAAAATCCTTTTTGTAACCAACAGAAGGGTGCAAGCAAAAACAAAAGCTATAATTTTGAGGACTAACTGGTATAAAGCACAAGGGAAATGATAAAATATTCAATTCAGTTGAATTTTTCTTGTTGCCAGCAAGATATTACTAGCTCTTGAATGAGCCGTGCCATTTCATTCAAAAAAATGGGGACCAATACACACTTTTTGGCATTCAGATAGCAAAGGATTTCATAAATTGAAATGCTTTTTGAAAGGTTGCAAACTGACCTCCTAGCATTGGCTTGGAGACTGTATTCTAAACAGCTAAATCCACCCAGCATAAATGAAGCATAATGTAGCCATCAATCCTCCTTCCAGTGGTGTCTTACACTGCCTCTGGCCTCTCTATCATGCTACATTTTTGCTTGGGATTAAGGTATCCCTGAACCATTGGGGAACATCCATCCCATACCCTTCCTCTCTTGGAGACTGTAATTTGAGAATTAGTAAAATGCTAATTAAGGGATTGAAGCATATAAATAGTTTGTAGAGAAGATCATAATGGGGACAGAATACTTTTAGTCTTATCATTAGTTGTCTCTACTGGATCATGTTTTCATAAACTTTTAGCCCACAACTGGCTCAGTTTTTAAACCATTGCTTATGTTTGATCTTTGTTAGAGCCAAATACTGCATTAAGAAACTCGATGACAAGAGAGATGGAAAGCTCCTGCTCTAGAGGCCTTTTTTTGTTTGAGTTCAAGAGAGGAAAAAAACTCAGTGCAGTTTAATGATGTTCTGGTAGATAGAAAGTGAAAATATTTTTATTTCTTTGGAGAACAATAGAGTTGCCCTAATTCAAAATACCACTTTCAAGTACTGAAATTCCATTTCATTTGTTAAAGCTCTAAATGTGCCTTTGATTACTTTCTTATTACCTATTGACATTGTAAAAATAAATCCATTATGTATTGTTTATTTTCATGAATATTTAAGCATATCCTCACATTTTATCATAAAAATATTTTTACGTAATTTCTGAATAATAAATTATGAACTACGATCCTCACTGTGCATAGCAAATATTAAATGTTGTACTGTTTGCAGACATTAAGCCGTCAGTGTTATCTGAGATGTTGCAAAATCATGACCCCTTTAGAAGAAAGACAGCACTAAAGCATTCCTTCCATAGCAACTATATTCATAGCAGCAACGTACCAGAGTCACTCAAACTAAATAAACCATCAGAAATTCCATGCTGGCGATAGGTCGTTGGGGTTTCCATTGTCAGGTTTTGTCTGAAGTCACAATACAGATAAGTGAAGTGTAATTTTTTCACTAGTGCGAGGCTTCTGATCGATACTACAGTTCCTTTTCTGTAAAGAGGGACATTAGTGTGGGTAGTGGTGCCAAATTTTACTTTAAAATGCTGCTATAGAAATCAGATTTATTTTTTTGCAACAGAAGCTGACAAGAAGCAGAATTTTTTTTTTTTTTCTCCTTATTTCTTCCTTGCCTCAACTACATACTGTCAGTTAGGAAGTCCACAACTCTGTATTGAGGTGTATGATTCCCAGTTTGTCTTCTGTGCTGGGATCAAACTGGAATGCATAGCATGTCAGCACAGCAGTGTGGCTGATGGCATCATGCATGACACAGAAGGTCTGCTTCCCATGCAAGCATTCTCTGAAGTGGGACATTCAAAGACAAAACTTTGTTAGTTCCCAAACTGTAATTTTTAATGTGTTTTGATAAGTGTTACTAGAAATTTGTATTTTAAACTCATAGAAAGCTCTGAAAGAAAAACAATATTCAAATCAGCTCATGAGAAAAGCCTTTTCTTGATTTCTTTGAGGCTTTTTTGGAAGAAACACAACACTCCTGATGAGTGGCAGGAAAGTACAATATAAAGGCTTCAAACTAAAAGTTCAGTTTTGTCTTTCCCTTTTAATATATTTAAGGGAGGAAAGAAAACCTCCCAAATTTTAATTTTCAAACTAGTAGTCTGTTGTTACATAGCAAGGAGGGAAAAGGTTTTGTTCACTGCATTCTTATAATCATGGCACTGAAATCTAAATGAGCTTTTTAATCTCATTAATACATCATATAATTCAAGTAACTGACTTTTAACTTGTGAAAGACGCCACTGGTTTTAAAGTGCTACTGAGGACATGGGTACATGAACAAAGTTACTGTGAGATAAGCCAGTGTGCACATTCACTTTGTCCTAGTGTGCATAATGTCGTCTCAGTGTGCTCTCTCACTTCGTTCTGTGTGATACTTCACTTCTAACAAGGGGCAATATTTTCTGCTTCCTTGTATATAAACATCTTAACATCAGAGATATGTGCTTCCCCAACTAGTGTCTTCTCCTAATTGAAATAATTTACATGACCTTGTGTCTGTCTAGCTACTTCACATCTAAAGCAGTACGTAGTGACTTACTTGTAACTAGTGAGATTAGCATGATATATTTTAGAAAATATTAAGTTCTATGACAACTGTTGCTAGCTGAGGCAGAAATTATTTCATTTTGCAGAGGGAAGAGAATACTGGAACAAAGAGGAATTTATACCATCTCTTGCTTTGGTAGGTCCACAAAAACTATACCTTTTTAGTAAACAGATGCCTCTAAAGACTTATATGTCATGTTATTTAATTACCTTTCCTATTTCATCCAAGCTTTACTAGGTGCTATTCTCAGATAGATGTAACAGGCAACAGACTGAAACACTCTACATGAAGGCTGCAAGTCACAGAGTTATGAATTAATGCAACCAAAAATAAGGGAGAAGTCATCCCAGTATGTCACACCAACCTTCCATTACAGAAATTTGAGGTGATAGTGAATGCAAATTGGACAATAAACTCAAAAGCCATAGAGACATGGTCCATAATAGGAGAGTATAGGAATTTCATCTCCACCTTAATGCAATAAAAATCCCTGGTAGTATATACAGATGACTCAGTGTTATAGATGAGGCATTTTCTTTGAAGACATAAAACGGCCACAATTTTGGTTTGGTCTGTGACCCTAAGGATGACTCCCTGTTACTGATGGTGAATTTGTTTGCTTGGTTGGTTGTTTGTGGTTATTTTGCACATCGCTCTAGAGAAGTAGAGACTTAGCAAGAAGAATTAAACTGTCTTGCTTAATTTTTTACTTCTGTAGTGTTGCTATTTTAATTCCATAGAGTTCTACTATCTTCTCATGTAGAAGCACATTGTAACTTTTAGTTTTCATTGTTTCAGGGGAATGGTTACATTAAAAAACAGTAATTCTGTTTCCTGCTGACATTAAGAAAAGTTGTGGAACTTCTCATTAGATTCTATATGAAATGTAAAGGTTTACCCTTCAGCACAGAGAGAGGGGTAT
This sequence comes from Strix uralensis, assembly GCF_047716275.1. Lineage (NCBI taxonomy): Eukaryota > Metazoa > Chordata > Aves > Strigiformes > Strigidae > Strix > Strix uralensis. Next base: position 25,589,919 of record NC_133977.1, read on the forward strand.
CACCAGAACATCCTTCTCCTGTTCTCACTCAAGGGAAAGAAAACTTCTTTTTTTGTGTGTTTTAGGATAGTCCTATTTTAAGAACTAGTCCATGGAGTAAGAGTTTAATGTCATTGCTTGCAATGCAAAGGGAAACTGGAACATGAAAATAAGCACAAGTGAAGAAATAATATTTTGGCAGTGGAGCATTTTGGAGTTAATTTTCAACAAGGAACAAATAATCTTCTATAGATAGAATCATTCCATGTTTCTATGAAAAAAGAGCAAATAATTTTGCTCCCCCCACAAAATCTTGTTAAAAACTAACTAGCACCCACAAAAATAAGCAATAACTCAGATGGGGGAAAAAAATCCTAGTTCCTGCCTTACTAGGGCCTGGTCCAGGGCCTAGTTATTGAAAAAGCAAAACTCCCACTGAAGTAAATATCAGGAAGCAGTTCAGCAGAGCAGCACTGTGGCCTGGTGTCCAACATGACCATCCTTCTCCCCAACTCCTTTTGAAAGTTTGGAGTGAACAACAGAAGGCAGTGTCTCCTCAAAGAACTGTTTTCCAGGGACGGACTGCAAGATTTCAAGTAATTTATTGTACAGACTTGATTGTGAATATGAGGTACACCTTTCCAACTGTAAACATTGAGTCTTGTGAAGGACTCTATTGTTGCCTTACGAGCAGAGTGAGTACTGGTCTTCTGGAAGGGGCTCCAAAGCAGAGAAGAAAGTAAAAAACAGCATCACTTTAACGTATATATCCCTCTTACAAAAATGGGAAAAAACACTAAATAAGCCTACTTCCCACTTTGCTTCCTTGTGGAGGAATTGGTAATTTTTTCCTGTCTGTGCAATGAATAAGTTGCTGTTATTCCTGGAGTTGTCTGTCTGGAACCATTCACAGACATCCTCTCTCTGTTTATCTGAAGACTCCAAACATATCTCTTAAAAATGTTACATCCATTGGCAGTGCAGTGAGACAAGTTTTAACATGTCCCAGTGATCCCAGAAACAAACTGAATTATCATCATTCTATTTGGTCACCAACATCTGCACAATTCACATTATTATAATATAGGCCAATATCATATATTGTACACTAAAATGAGCCCTTTGATATTTTTTCAATAAAAAGGTACAAGTTGATTTTTTTTTTTAAATTCATACAATACAGATTTATGCTCACCTGAAGATCTCAGTTCCCTGACATAATTTTCCCAAATATCTATAACATTCTTCAGAGAATAGAAAATAAATTCCTGAAAAGAGGAAAACAAACCCCTCCAGAGCAAACAATGGAGCCTCTTCATTTCAGAGACCGTTTCTGTTCCCAAAGGCAATAGGGATTTGACGGACCTGGCAGACTTAATTCCCAAGCCAAATTCCTCTTACAGACAAAACCCTGCTGGCTAAGCCATTCTTTCATACTCAACAAGCTTCAGCACAGCCTCTGTTCCAAAGCTAGCAGTTTGACACAGGAAGAGAAGTGATTTCTCAGGCGAATACGTTGCAAACCATGTCTCCTCTCTAAGCCTCTAGATTTTTTCTCACACACTGAGCAAGAGGAGTAACATCGGTCCCTGTGGTATCTTCTCTGTGCAGGGGAGCAATGACTCATCATTATCTTCTGAGTTTTCACAGAAGAGAAGGAATGGAGCCACTCAAGAGGTATTCTCTGTTGCTGGTAACTACATATATCTCAACAATATATCAGAATCAGATGTCTCAAAGGATAGTGGTTAACCAAAAATAATTTGCATTGTAATTTCCCTTTGATCCATAGCCTGGGCTGCTGCATACCCTGGTTTATAATATGAGTTACCAGACTGACAGAAATGTAAAAGCCTGAAGTCATTGGAGTATCTTGCTGTGTTTTTTTAGTGATTTTGCTGGGGGGGGGGGGGAAAAAAAAAAGTTTATTAGTTCACAGCAATCAAGGAAATCAGTACATAAAGTATTTTTGCTCCTCAGCTCATTGTTTATCTTCACTGATAGATATTCTATTCACCAGCAGCAACGTACCTCGCCAGCTTTTACTAAGGATGTGATGGTACCTCACTGATTTTAAACTAAAAACTCATCCTATGGAAGGTTGTCATAACAGACCAGCTGAAACACAGGCAAAACTGTATTTGCCTTAAGAGATACTATTTGTTTATATAAGAATGCACAGCTTTGAGATGATATTTAAGCAATCTGATTTGAAAGTTCCTCACAGCAATCACAAACTAATTCAGCTTTCAAATGAGTGGAGGCAAGTAGGATACATGAAGTTTTCAGTTTTCACAAACTGTACTGCCATTGGGATTTTTCAGATATTAACATGGAGCCATGGTCTACTTTTGACACACAACTTGTCCTTGGATGGATTCTGAGCATTCTCCAGCAACTGATGGTCTGTCCCATCTACACATGTACAGCACAGAGCACCTGAACTCCTGCAGCGAGAAGGTCCATGGGTCCATCTGTTCTCTACAATCAGCATTGGCAAGTGTTTTAACAAGTTCCAACATGGCTTAGTAATTCCTCATTATCATCCTTTCCATTTTCAATGTCTGTCTCAGCTTGGACTTCTCCTCTAATGTCTTTCTTAGTGATTTGTTCTCATAGCTATTTTTATGACTATGTGCTTTATATAAATCCACAATATCATCCCTTTTGCTTTCTTCTTTTCATCAGCCAGTAAGAGAATATTTTCTGGTGCTTCCAGAAGGTTTCCTCACAGCATTGCTCCTTTCCTTGTCATAGTAAAATTAAGGCTGAATTCCCTTGACCTATTCTTCTGACCTAGTCTTCTGAAGGCAGCTTTCCAGTGCCTCTGTATTGTGTCTGATTGGCCATCACAGCTTGTACTTCTCATAAGGTCACTTCAAGTTCAGATGATGAAGTTATGATTTGATGAGGTATTAGTTCCAGGGAAATGGTGAAACTGAATCTGTGTTTGTCCACCACATATTTATCTGGACAAAGTCAGTCACAGTTTTTTAATTGCCATTTGGTGCTTCCTGGGTTTATATTTGAAGTTTTTTTGGGGGTGTATGTAAAAAGGGAGCTATTGAATATAACCAGAGGTTTTAAACCAAAAACAAATGGATATGAAAATTTGCCGCAAAATGGCACCTAAGAAATTGGACAACTTCTCAATCCCTTATGCCAGTAGTTTGCCTAAGAACTGAGTAAAGACCTTCAAATTTAGCCCAACATGATGAATTGGTCTAATGCCTAGCTTTCCTCCAATAATATCTTACTTTTATAAACCAGTAATTGGCCCCCTGAATTACCAGCAGTAATTACCAAGGACTGCCAAGCAGTGAATTAATAAGTATCTGTTGATCAAAGCCTTATTTCTGAGCAAATAGAATGCTCAAAAATCAAGGGCCGAATAGCATTGACTTGAAAAAAGGCATAATGCAGGCAGATGCTGCACAAGTTTCCCACACACATCTCTGCCAATGAATCTCACTCCTGACCTCTGTACCCCATGCTATTCCAGTTCTGGGCATCTGTTGAGCACAGTCTGTCAACCATGCTGTGGTGACTGCTTTGGTTTTCTGATGGGAACAAATAGGGACTAAGTGGAAACCCTCAAAATCATATTCCTTGAGATTAAGAAAAAATAGCAGTGTCTTGAGGCATTCATTCAAATTATGGATCAGCTTGTATTTTATAGGTATGTTATACCATGCATATTTAAAAGCAACTCCTAAACAAAAAGTCCTTTACAGAAAGCCAGGTCTACAAAGACAATATATTTTGGTTTGGTTTTTTTATGTGTTCTAGGTATCTTTTAATCTTTTGCAGCCATATATTGAATCAAGAGGTTTACACTGGACACAAGGAGAAAACTTCACCATGAGGACAGCCAGGCACTGGAACAGGTAGCCAGAGAGGCTGTGCAGTCTCCATTGTTGGGGGTTTTCAAGACTAGACTGACAAATACTTTGAGCAACCTGGTCTGATCTCATAGCTGACCCTGATTTGGGCAGGGGATTGGACTAGAGACCTCCTGAGGTCCCTTCACACCTGAATTGTCCTACAACCCTTTTGTGACTTTGTTGATTAGAAAGAATTGTTGATGGAGATATTTGTAATACCTGGGATGGATTTGCTGGCCCATGTGCTGTTGTGATTGTTAAGAGATACCACAGTGCTTATGGGAGAACTTTAAAAGGTGTTTTATTACAACTAACCCACTCATGCCACCAAGTTTCTGCTTAGTTCCATTTCTCGTTATAGATACAAGAAGGACTTAACGAGTCCCAGAGCTGACTGGGAATTTCTGATAAAACTTTTTTGTAGCAAAATACAGGAGTGTGTCACTTTCAGTTACATTTTTATTGAGCTATTATAGCACTACAATTACCTAGAGTTAGAAAATAATTTTCTCTCCTAATCATGATTTTCCCAACAAGGTCTTAGTTTCATTCTGTAGAAGTACAAAAGCAAATGAGGAACCATTTTAAATTTTAATGAAGAGAAATGCCCTTCTTCCTAGGAGTTCATCTGCTTCTATACCTGATGCGTCAGTTAAGTGGCCAGAGTTTCATCCTGTATTACACTACTGTCATCAAAAGGTTCACAGGCTTGCGCTGGTCCCAGTCAGAACGGGCAGTTACACTGCAAGTTTCTTGAGGAATTTTCTGCAGTTGAGTTACAGGGCTAGTTACTATTGGCTCTAGTTTCTGTGGATGGCCCATGGTTTACTACAGTGACATCTTGCACTCGATAAAATTATACTCCATGTATGTTCCTGCAGATTGATAGCTATAAAACTCACACAAAGAACATTTATGACCACAGGACCTTGTACCTGATGTTATGTGGTTATGATCTTTGCCACATAACCTGTATATCTGTTCTGGAGTGCTGGTTCATTAATAGTAACTTCACAGCTTTTTTTGGTCAATGTTGTGTGCATTGTTTTTAGGCTGAAAATACGAAAAATGTTATAGTGAATAATATCTGAGACCAATAATGTGAATCACTAAGGCATTCTGAAGTACGTGCAGAGCATAATTAATTAATCTTATACTTTTTGATAGCATCTGTTTAGTGTGTCACAGAAACAAGTTACTTGTTCATAATGAGCAACTCATGAGTTACTAAATTTTACTTATGTCTCACAAGTACACGTCTGATACCATAAAACTCAAAGTCAACACTGTGCAACCGAATTGGGCACCTCTACAACTCTTTTCTTGTTATGATTTCCTGAGGGAACACTTAGTGGTAAAAAGACAACTAATATGTCAAACTAGACAGTAAATTGATTTGTCATGTCAAACTCATTTAAAACAACTTTTCTACTACAATATTCATGCAATTTTGTGCAGTTTTTTATACCTAAATCATAGTAATGCTGAATTTACAGGTATATTGGCTAGCTGTGCATCAGGTTACATACTCATTGAAGCTGAGGTCCCTGTTCCATGGAATTCAACACCAGCAGAATTCAACCCTAATTTACTTCAAACCATTTCCAAAAACTAAAAAGTATTTGGAAGGTCCATAGAAGTGGATACTTATGTGATGCAACCTATTATCAATTAAGTTTTGTCAGGATACAGCAGATTAGTTGGTTCTGAAATCTGAGCATATCATTTGAGCAAACATTAAATTTGCTGCATGTACATATTCCCTCCCACTGTCCACACACAAATTATTGGAAAAAAATATATTTGTTATGTTTGAGAGCGGAGTTATATCTATTATGTGATTTTATCCATAGTTGCATCCTAATACAAATAACTATTTTGATTTCATACCCCCAGGCAAATGCATTTAACTGCAGTGCACTGGCTGAGAGCTCTGATACATGTTCTGTATTAGGATATAAGGTTTTTAAGAATATACAAAGTGTTCACTTGTGGATTCAATCATGGCAGTGTGCCTGGGAGCAGCATTGTAGCCTCTCCAGAGCAAACTTAAATGATTTAGTGTAAAATTTAGACTATAGCACAAATGAAAACTAGGAGAAAGATGTCAATAAAATTGCAAGGGAGAAGTAAAGACCCTTATAGCACTTTGAAACATTAGCAATCTTATTCAGAAGAAATTGCAGTATATGCACACTTCTGCAGCGTGAAAGGTCATGAATCTGCCTTCCACACTCAGCTGAGCTATTATATTAAATAAGAAAATTCACCCTGGCTGCAGTCGTACTTGTGTACATCCCTTGTATGCTTCCCCAAGGGAATACTGGGAGAGTGGATGGCTGTAATACATTCTTCCTCACCCATGTACCCTTGCTAATTGCAGCCCTTATTTGCCAAGAAAACAAACAAAGTCGTATTCTTCAGTAATATCAGAAGTATTTTGAAAATGTCAAAAGTAATGCCAAACTGAGCTGAAGTTGCAGCTACATACTCCCTTCAACCAGGATGCAAATTTATAGGCACTCATAGCTGCATAGGTATCTGGGCCCTAATACTCAAACTCAGTGCACGTACTAGTTCTCTGGCATGCCTACGCTAATGCCCATCTGCTAGAGTGGCATTGTGCCACTTGCAAGGTAATAACACAATTTCAACTGGAGATAGTTGCCAAGCACAAACAGGTTTGTAAGTGTTTGGAAGTTTGAGCCTTCAACACACAGTGCTGTGAAAGATCTTTTCTTGCAAGGTTCTCTTTGGAAAACACCCACCATATTATGCCTATATGCATGTATTTGAGTACTCTGTGTCGTGACTTTTGACACCAAGTATAAGGTACACACCATGGAATGCTATTGTTATCCCAAAACATGCAACATTTGTTCTAGGCAGTTGATGAGACTGAAAAGACAAGTCATAAAATCTCAGCAGCAATTAAGGTGACAGTAACAATAATAATACAGATATAATAATTAGTGGTAGTAGCATTACAACAACTGCATTGCTAGCTGCTCTTGAATACAAAGAAAGTTACATTGCATGTCAAGGAGTTAAAAAAAATCTGGATATTCATTCTCAGTTGATCTTGTATCTATTGAATTTTGACTGTAATGAATCTTGAATGGTAATAAGGGAAAATTCAGTAATTTCTGGCCAAATTTACAGACTGCCTGAGGTTGGAAGGTACCTCTGGAGATTACCTAGCCCAATCCCAGGACAGTCAGCTAAAGCCAGTTGTTAAGAGCCATATCAAGCTGGGTTTTGAGTATCTCTAAGGATGGAGACTCCACAGCCTCTCTGTACAATCTGCTTCAGTATTTGACTACCTTCAAAGTAAAAAAGTGAGGGGTTTCATTTAAATTAAATTTCCTGTATTTCAGTATGTGCTCATTGCCTCTTTTTCTTCCACCAAATACTACTGACTCCACCTTCTTCTTTCTTCCCCTTAAGGTATTTATAGAGACTGATAAGACCCCCCTGAGCATTTTTTTCTCCAGGCTGAACACCCCCAGCTCTCTCAGTTTCTCCTCATGTGAAAGATGTTCCAGGGCCTTAATTAGCTTCTTCGCTCTTTGCTGGACTAGCTTCAGTAAGTCCATACCCTTCTTGTACTGGGAAGACCAGGAATTGACTCAGCACACCAGATGTTTCTCAGCAGCGCTGAGCAGAGTTGAAGGATCACCTCTCTCAACATGGTGGCAACACTTTTCCTAATGCAGGCTGTTGGTGTTCTTTGCCATGAGGGCACGTTGCTGGCTCATGTTCAACTCGTGGTCCACCAGGGCTCCCGAAGTCCCTTTCTGCAGAGCTGCTTTCCAGTTGGTTGGCCCCTAGCATGTACCAGTGCATGAAATTATACCTCCCCAGATGCAGGACTTCACATTTCTCTTTGTTGAACTTCATGGGGTTCCTGTTCATCCACTTCTCCAGCCTGTTGAGGTCCCTCTGAATGGCAGCACAATCATCTGGTGTATCAGCAGTTCCTTCCAGGTTTTTATCCTCTGTAAACTTGCTGAGGGTGCACTCTGTCCCATCGTCCTAAAGTCAAGATAAACAATAGGTATTGCTCTTCCGTCACCCACTCAGCTATTCATTTCACCATAGAATGCTATTGAGTTTGTCAGGCATGATATCTCCTTTGAAAATGCATTCTGTTTACTCCAAATCACCTTGTTCTTAACATGTCTGGAAATGGTTTCTGGGATTATTTGTTCCATCATTTCCCAGGGACCAAGGTGGGGCTGACTGCCCCGTAGTTCTCCAAATCCTCCTTCTTGAAGATATGTGACATTTGCTTTCTTCTAACCCTCAGGAACCTCCCTTGACCCTTCAGCACTCGTGGGAGCGTTCCATCAGGTCCTATGGACTTATATATGTCCAATTAGTTTAAATGTTCCCTAACATGATCCTCTGCTATGCAGGGTAAGTTTTCATTTCTCCAGATGTTCTGACTGGTTATAGTCTTACCTGGGGGAAGCATATTTGGCTGGGTTGCACCAGAGACTATCATTCTTGGGTTGGCGCTTGCAGAGGGTAGTTCAACTTACTGGAAATATGATGGATGATGAAATAGTAAAATATTTTCACAGTTCAAAAATACTACCAAGCCCAAGATTATGAGAGAGACCTCATTCTCACCTCCAGTTTTAGGGTGTATTTTTTTTCTCAGAATTTATTTTAAAATACAGTCCAGTAGGTATCTTTTAAAGTACGTTACATTGCAGTATTCCTATTTTAGATTGCAAAAATTACTATAGATGTTGGCAAGATTATATAAAATATTTATAATATTATAAATATAAATGTGTCAAAAGTTGGGAAAACAAGAGTGCCTTAACTACTAGATAACCAGCTAGTTATCTAGCTAGCTAATTTTTAGATATAGTCACATGCTTAGCCCTTCCTTGCACTTGCTCCTGTGGTTGATTGTGCCTCCTGTAAAGTAAAAATTAGGGGGAAAAAAGAGAAGTAGAAGCTGTATTCTCTCTAGTGCTGAATGTATAATAAATGCTAAAAACAATGAGAAGTAAGTAGTTCTGTTTTTTTCAGGATCAAGTTCTGTCTGCCACAATCTGATATTTCTCAATCATCCTTATCGCTCATGGTTGTAATATTCTTTTATCCTATATAAACTTCAGACTTTCAAAACAAACTCAATGAGGCACAGGAGGCTGTGATGAAATGAGCTATGCTATTCATAGAAAGATCAGTTGAGAGAATGAACATTCTTGTCTACTTGTTTGGGATCTAACCCAGTGTTTTCAAGTTTGTGAATGTTATTCTGTCAATAAGTCTTCTCCAAAGCTAGTTTTTCAAGCTGATACATGCCTTTAAAATTTCTTTTTTGCTTAATTTAAGTGAAAATTAAAGATAAATGTGTATTTAAACCTTGAACCACGAAAAGGCATTATAAATTTGTACACGTGTATGTGTCTCCTTTACTAAAATTCAAGTCACAGACCATTTAGTAACATTGCATCCTTGACTTTTTTCTTCATGAAGACATTTTATTTTTTGAGAGAAGACACAGGATATGCATATCTTCCTTGCATAACATTTAATGAGGTTTTTAACCAGCAAGTTTCTTTCAGATACTGACAAGCAAAAGCAGAATTCAAGACTTTTCTACAGTTATGAAAACATCGTTGTTTGTTCATGGCTCCATCACAGAAAAACTGGAAAAAAAGCCCACATATTTTAAGGTAAAAAAAAAAATCTGGGAAGGAGATGGCTGGCCTGAACTAAAGGCTGAGCAGGGTTTGGGAGCAGGAGCCACTCGCCATATGCAATAACTGGCTCTCCAGAGCTGGAGAAGACAAAACCTTTGCATTTTTTGTGGGGAACTTGATACAGACCCATGATCCAGTGGTTATGAAAGGAGGCTATCGAACACATTTCTGATAGTGGCAACTTTAGATCCTTGCAAAGCAAGTGAAAAAGAATTATTTTCAAATAAGAAATAAAGAAAAATAACAGATTCTTTTGTTTCTGTACATAAAATTTTATGACATTCCAAGATTATCTTTTATATTAAATTTATTTAAATGAAGCAGAGAGGATAAATTTGGAGTAAATTATACAGAAAGGATGGGTTTTGTCCAACTTCTTGGATGCGTAGAGCTGGTCTAACCCAGATGATATTGCACATTTCTTTGTCTAACTTGGGTAAAGAGGTATTATTTCTATATTCTATAACCTATTTAGAAGGAAAATTAGAAAGAAAATTGTGAAGAATTCTGATTAATTCAAACTACCATGTCAAATCATTAAACAGTGGCTAGTTGGCAAGGGTCCAAAACATGGAATTCTGCAAAATTCTTACTAGTACTTAAAATGGAAGAAAGGCATTAACAGAGAGAAAATTAGTCTGGGATAAAAGGAAGGGGGGGCAGGATGATGGAAAGGTTAAAAGAAAGGGAAAAATGTGATGGAAAATTATTTTGTTTAAAAGCTGGCATTTGGTATTTTCAAAGGGCAAAATGTATTTTTTGTTTTATGACAAATGAATGTAAAAATGTGCATGCCTTGTGGCCTAGAGGACAAAACAGTAGGATCAATGTTCTTTTTGTACTCTATGAAGCTTGAGATTAAAGTCCCCACTGATAAACTGAACATTCTTTAAAAGTGACCAGAAGCAAACAGTGTCTGTTTGCTGCTACTTTATTAGAAAGATACCACTGAGAATAGCTAAGGATACTATTTGATCTTAAACAGGTTGACCAAATTATTGCAGTTGGCTCCAGTACATGAGATGCTTTCTGCAAATTATTGTTTCTGGTTATAAACCTTTATAATATCTCAGAATGAATTATGTATGTATTTCATGTTTTCTTTTCTTTTATCAGCCTTGATGTTCTCATTTCAAGTTTCACCCTAGCCTCCTAATAATGCAATATTGAGGCCATTCAGACACTAATTATGCCTCCATGGCTTTCTTGAAATGACTAAATCAGCATCAGTTCTATAATTATCATTAGCAAGTTTGTATCTGTGCCTCACATCACACGAAAAGCACAACTTTAAATGATTTATGAATATATGCATCTATAACATCGAATGTGCACTTTCTAATAGTATACGTACAAAAGGCATAGAGATACTTCAGACGTGCACACCTGTATATATGTTCTCATCTTATCTTCACTGAACTCTGCTGTGTATCTTACACAAACACAGCCTGATTGTATAAAAGCTAATATAATATTGTTTTCTTAATAGAGATGTACGTGTGAGATACCCTTAAAATGTGTATATTTCAGCATCCTGACCATTTAAATAGTACAAAATGTAAGCAAGTGTTCATCAGGACTAGCTTTCAGACTCGATGATTTCCTGATTTTCTTTACGTTTATACAAAAGCCTAGCAAGAACGACTGACAGGGCAGAAAGAAGTATATAAATGCAATTCCTCTATATTTTCATTGTTTCTCCCTTTGAATTATTGATGTTGTCAGTAGTCATTTGTCAAGAAAACTAATCAAGATACATATACTATAGTGTTGTACTTCTGTATGTTTGTAAACTGTTTGCTCTGCATAATGCTTATATTTCAAGCAAAAGCAAAACCAGGAGAATAATATAAAATAAATCATTTTCCTAATTTTTTACTAATAAAGACATGAAGAATAATGAATGTACAACATAAAAATAGTACAGAAAGAGAGCTTGTAAACATCTTTGAGCCAGTTATACCCTACAGAATCATCTGTGCACTTGGGAGCAGAGAAACATAAGTAGACATATGCAACACAGCATCATGTGAGGTGCTACAGTACCTCAGAGCCCAGTCTGGTCTCTGGTAACAACCAATTTCTGAATTTCTCTCCTCCCTCCCAATACAGATTCTTTGTTTTGTATGAAAACTTGTGCTGATCACTGGTATTTTATGACCTACATTATTACCCTCTAGGTAGCAGAATGATGGTGCCAAACTAATTATTACATTGTCTAATTTTAAATCCAGGTCTAGCGAGATTAACAACTTGCACATTAATTCTGAGCATCAACAGTGCACCTAACATAATGCAGTTTTAAATGAAAGAAGCCTGCTCTGAAAACTTTTATATACTTCCGTCTGGATCATCAACTAATGTAAATTACTACAGCTCCATTGACTTCAGTGGAATTATGCCAATCTTCCCAACTGGATGATCTGGCCTTTTTTTAATTCAGGAAATGTTTCTGGTCTGAGCCATGTGAATGTCAGAGGGGAAAACACTGATTTCACTTATAAATGTAAGATCTCATCTATGAAGCCCAGAACATGTCTGTTAAACTCAATGGATTAATTCCAGATTTTCATCCCTGTAAATGAGACCAGAATTGGCTTGGAATGTGCTTTTGGTTTCTCAACATTACCCTCCCCCAACACAAACACTCTCAGTATAGAGAAGGATTTTTCAGTTCTTCCTAATTAAAAAAAAAAAAAAAAAAAAAAAAGATAGAGAAAGAAGGACATTCACAGTCATGGGAAGTGTGAAAACTACTTTGTAGATAGGTAGAAAAACAGACTTGGCAGTGTGTCCTTACTTGCTGTTTCACCCTGCTAATTTTTGTGAAGAAACTTATGTGTTGGAAAAACATAGAAGCTCCCTTTATCTGAATGCTGTCAACAGCTACGCAAATTTAGATCTAAATTGTAGCTTCTGATTCTAAAAAAATATTAATTTCATATTATTGAAGAGAGAAATGGGTCCTGGAGAAGTGCTGAACCATGTCCATTTAGCCAGAAAATTAAATAATGAAGTGTGTAGCACAGTGGGTATAAAGTTTCATTTTAGATTGAAAAGCTGCATCTGAATTGAAAAGATTCTTAGACTATTTTTCTGTCCTTTCAGTTGCATGGAAAGAATAAATGTCATCAACAATCCCCCTTCCCACCTCTTCAGCATAATAACTAGCAGAAAACATATAATAAAAACATTTAATTCAGAGTATTAGATCCCCAGAATCAGAATCCTACATACCCAAGCTTGTGGTACTAACAGCATCCTCTGCATGGCTGCTGAAGGGCTCTGTTGACCCCCATGATAATATTGTACGGTACTTTGACTCATGTTTAATTCTGATTAAGTTGTGCAATTGTATCAATTTAAGGTCAAGGTCTTGAATAAATTCTTTTGTGAGAACTATTAGCAGGTCTTTTAAAATTAAAAAGACCCATGTGTCTAATGGTCTTATGAGAATAGAATTACAAACGATGATCTTTAAAATAAATTGTAATTTTATGGATACTTATTAAGAGAATTTATTGTATTGGTAATTTGCTATATCGTAAGTACTGCTGCCAGTTTAGTGACTTGTAACAGAAGAAAAGAATGCAGCAGCTACTCATTGCCATATTTTTGTCCTCGCCTTTGGTACTGTTGAAGTGGGGAGAAGGTTTCTACAGGATATTTAAGGCTTGTGATCTCTCACTGTGCAGTAAGGATGACCTGCAAGTTGTCATGCTCTGGCCCTGATCCAGCAAAGCACTTAAGTGTGTGCTTAACTTTGAGCATTCAAGTCCCATTTACTGTAATGTGATTATTCATGTGCACAAAATTAAGCACATACTTAAGTGCCTTGTTGATTGCAGCCAGTGCTGTGCATTTAGCAAATCTGAGCTTTCTAACTTAGAAGAAGAAAGTACAAGTTAGCAAGATTTAGTTATTACATTACAGGCAGTGGGAAAGGATGCTCTCATTAATAGCACCAAACCCAACTGTATTAATTTACTTTATTAACTTCTTTGTTTCTTAAGTGAGACAATATATTTCTTGTAGCGGAAGAATGTCATATGTGGAACAGTTGTGTTGCTCAGATTATCTGAAGAGAGATGTTTGAAGTGTGAATAGTTTTTTTCTTCTTCAAAAATGTAAGGTATACTTGTCTGATATGTTGGTGCTTTTGCATGTTGGAAAGGTATTTTATTTTGGATATTTGAATAAAGGGTAATAAACACGACATTCCTAAAGATGAATCCCTAGCAAGAATAGTTAAAAATGTTTCGCTCATTTGAAAAGCTTTAGAGAATGAAAAGCTTTAGAGATGACTGCACAGATAGATTGATAATGTTGTTTCATGGCTTAAATACACCCACATCAACACTAAGGACAATGTTTAAAACAATAAAAGTCATAAACATTGTTTTAATCTTACTATAAAAAGAATTTTGTTCTGTGAAGATCGATAACATGGTGTAGGAGTCTTACTTAGAGCAAGATATTTGTCTAAGAGTAAAGGAAATTTTACTCATCAAAAGAGAAAAAGCGGATAAAAGTCTGCTCCTAAAGCAACAGCAAACAAAGCTCTATGGGTATTTTATCAGAAATGTAGATCCTATAGCATGTAATCTACTGGTAAACTTTTTTACTGTGCATATGTGCGATGTGAGCAATTCCAGTGTTCTGCTAAATGTTTTCCTTTTGTTTAATTCCTAAGTTAATTCCATTCATTTGTAGGGTAAAGGAGAGATTTTATAATGTGCATTTGGAGATGAGATACAAAATGTTTCTGAGAAGAGCTTACAAAGTGCTTGGAAAAAGCACTTGGGGAAAAAAAATTGTGATTTTGTAAGCATACTATTGTTTAATTTTCACCATTCCACTCCCCCTCCAAAACAAAGTGATTTTTTCCTTCCAGGCACTGACTAAATTAAGTCATTAAGTATTAAGCATTAAGTAAAATACATTTCTGTTATTGGTAATCATTAATTTTACACTCTTACAGTGGGATACTTAAAGTCAAGGTTTCATTGTAAGAACCTTCTTCCAAATGCTTGTAACTTTGTCAAACATGAACCACTGGGCAGCAATTTTCATGCCAAATATCTGCCATGGGCTATTTTTTCAAAACTTTCAGCAAATATGGTCAGCTGTTTCTCAGAACACATTGAGAGAAAATCTGTTTTCCTCATGTTAAGATATTTTTGAAATATTTTGTTGACTACTTGCTTGTAGTGGGACTCAGAGCTTGGGAAGGGATATTCCTCTTTCACCAGCCTATGAAGGTTTTCCTCAGCCTGGAGATATCTGATCCTCTGTAAAATTATTTGCATATTTCATTTACCAGCTTCTTCAAAGATTCTGTCTGCAGTGGATGTATTCGTTCCTAGGGCTTGCAAATCTGAGCAAGACTTGCGCTCAGATTTCTCTTTTAAATTGCCAGTGGTGCTAAATACAAAGAGGATAAAAATGTCTATTAGATGTTCTCAGCCTTCTTCCTGCAAATCACCAGACAACACGGAATAAGAAGCAGCTTGACCAGAATGCAGAAAATGGAGACCATCAAGGAAAGGGGGAAAAAAAGCAAGGGAAAATGTGTTCGGGCACAGGAAAAAGGCACAAGTCGAAGGTCATAAAATGTGACAGTGGTTTAGGACAAGGACTTATGAGTGAGACCGGTACTAGATAGGGGGGTGAATGGGAAGGATTGCAATTGAGATATGGAATCAGGGAGGGAATGAGAAAGATGCTAGCACCAAGGCAAAGATAGTACTTGTAGAGGAAAAAAGGAGTTAGAGACAGGAAGAAGAGAAATAATGTGCTTGTAACTGTCATTCCTGTGCCTCGGTATTCCATTGTCCCTGTCAAATGTCTCTGAATCTTATTGGCCTCACACGGGTACCTCATCCTCCTCTAATTCAAATGAGAGGCTATTTTAAATGAGGAGAAAAGGTTATTAATCTATTTGTTAAGGCAAATTACAGGGATTAGTGTGGTTTTTACCCAGTTAATGAACAACATAGCAAAAAAGAAAAGAAGACAGAGAACAAAAAGCCTAAAAACATTCAACTCCTTCCTACAGTTCCCCAACAGAGACTTTCTGTATTAAAGTTTGTTTTTAAAATTGGAAAAATTGTATTAAAAATGCATTTGCTACTGAAGTAAAAATATTAAGCACTCAAAATTCAAGAAATGCCAGAAGGCATAGGTCTTGTCAGATGTCTATATATTGTTCTGTTATACAGGGCACTTGCTAAATGAACATTTTTGTTGGATATTGTGAACAATTTCTCCTCCAGGACTAAAGTGGAAAATGGAAGTGACTTCAGAGACCAATAGTTTTGTGATGCCAAAAGCATCAAATATTCAGCAAGATTGTAGAGAATGACCAATAAAGGATTTGGCTAGAAATCTCACTGAAATCAAGGTGACCCAGTCCCCATTCCACAGAAGAGGAAATGAACAAACAAGAGAACAAAAATACTGGAAATGCTATCTCTTCAAAACCCCAGAATCTAATCCAAAGTGGTTACAAAGTTGTAAAAGTTATCAGTTTTTACATCAGCACAGCAAAGATGCAAAAAGTGCCTCTATGGACAGATGTACTCTATACAAAGTTCTTCTTTCTGACACAGTCAAGAATTACATTAAATATGGCCTATGGTCAAGTGATGTTTTGTGATATTAGGTACTGCCCCGTACCTCAGCCAGCATGCTGTGTGCTAAAGGAGTCCAGGAAATCATTACGTGTTCCTGGCTTAGTCACTGACCTAGGGTTTGGACACATTTGAAGCTTCAGTCAAACTATGCAGAATAGCAGTATGGCTAGAAGGGAGGATTTCATCCCTTGCGATCTCCTGGGAAGAGCCTGGAAGCAACATGTAACATTAATATTTGGAATGCATTCCCCCTCTGTGTTTAACCATTACCCCTCACAGGTGTCATTGCCTCTTGGGAGTCTCAGCTCCAGCAAGCTGAGGCAGCCATTGTACTCCTGCTGACACACAAAAAGGTGGTTCCAAAAGGCAGTGAAGTGAACCCTTAGCTAAAGAGACTGAGGATTCTGTGACTGACTGCTCTAGTCAGAGAGAGACGAGGTAGCATTTTCCACCTGATAAGGGAGGCCTGTGAAGATCTCTCCTGTCACACATGTTCTGGAAATGTCCCAGCGCATGGGATCTGGAGCCACCTCAGCTGCTCAGTGGGGATCCAGGTGATATAAATATCTGATTTGAGTTGCCTGAGCTCTTAAACAGGTTGTGCTCCTAGCAAAGGAAGAAAATAGTCTATGTATTCACTAATGACTACAATTCCAAAAAAAAGAGTACTTGCAGGCCATTTATTGCAGTACATCCTAGTAGGCAATTATAGCTGTGGTTGCCCCATGTGAGGTCTGAGAGTGGGAGACTGAAGGGATTCCCCAGCACAGAGTGAGGAAGGCAGGCAGGAGGCCCTGCCCTGGAGGTCTGCTCTGCCAGCACACAAGGGGAGCACAGATGCTGCCAAACTGTCAGCATTAAAAGAACTCTGGCATTGTCTGCCACTTCGAAAACTTGCTCTCATTTACAAATGAAATCCATGTAATTAATGTGGAGGCACCAAAGGCTGTTTCACAGAACACTGCTGTTTTTATTATAGCTCTTGAAAACCTTTACTAGATATACTAAGTAGTAACTACAAAGTCTGCATGCATCACAGTAGCATCCCTGGGAGAACTGATGCAGTAGCATAGTTAGATGTTCTTTGTTTTCTGGTTTTTTTTTGTTTCTTTTGTTTTGTTTTCACAATTCAAATGGTTTAAATGTTATTAATCTAGATTTGCTGAAAAGGTCTGCGAACCTTTCAAGGCGCCTGGTCTGAGTTTGGAGTTTGTAACAAAACCCGAAACCAGGCAAGTTTCATGTGGTTTTGAATTTCATTGTGAACGTTTCACCTAGATGTTGAAATAGGCTCAAAGTAACATTCCCAGTTTGAAAGTCTGTGAGAATTTCCCATTCAAAAGGATCAGAACTGTTTGGTGGCATTTTAAACAAAGAGTAGAATTCATCCATGTACAGATGAGATGAACAAGGCCTTAACTTCAGCCTAATTCAGACCTCAAAACAAGGTCTTAATGCGGTACGTAAGCCTTATGCTGACCTTCTGCACAGAGATGAATGTCGACCCATACAAACATACGCTGCATGGCTACTGTTTCAACTCGGGCTATTTTAATGTGGCATGAGAAGCCTGAAGGGAAGAAAAATATAGGTATATAAAATTAAAATACTGAGGTTAACGCAATACTAAGATTGATAAATATATTCTTCACTGGTCAGAAAATTTCAAAAGCACTGGTGCTCATCTAATAATGCCTTATGATAGTTGCCATCGTTTTCTTACAGCTACAAATCATGAAGCTGTGTAATTGTGCAAGAAACTCACCTTTTACTTGAGAGAAAAAGTGCATCGTGCCATGGTTTTGGAAGAAAAAAATGGGGAAATGAATCCAGATGTATAAAATGGCACAGACAGAAAGAATCATTTTTATGTTTAATGATATGGCTTTTAGACCAACCTTGTGACTTTGGGACCATGACTTCTTATTTTCAGTGCTTGGTGCTGGCAACAGGAGCAGAGGCAATATGCTGTGCTGCCAGTTTCAGCATCAGAGACTACTAAGTGTAACATGTATAGTTTGGTCAAATTAGTGAACGCGAGAGGCTACTGACGTGCTACCTGCATTGGGAACTGTTGTCTGCTTGTGTTAATGCCAAAGCTGCCACTTAATACCCACAAGCTCTTGCAGGAGGGACAATGGGTAGCTATCTGCACTGGTAATGGGCTGATCCAGGCTATGGGCCCATCGCTCGCTCACCCAACGCTGAGGGCAGGGAAAAGGTGTCAGAAGAGCACGCTGCAGACTGGGCCACAGCGGGTGTTGCGGTGGGGTTTCTCGCTGGCTGCTCTGGGCAGCTGTCTAAAAGGGATTTCAATAGACTTCTGTTGCTATAGCTATGTTGCGAGTTCTAAAAATAGCTCTCTTTATCCCAACATTCAGTTAAACTGTGTTTTCACATGTATATTTTGTTTTAGTTGGGACATAATGGGAAGCAAAAGCAGTTTTGCTAGTATAAGCTGTATCTGCTCTAGAAGCAGCTCCTTGCTTCGAAACACCTTGTTATTCCACTAGCAGTGCTCTCCTCGTGTAGCAGTGCTAGCGTTATCCCTAGCTGTCCAAGCGAGCTAGGAACACCTTCCATATCCTTAATAAGCAGAAGTTTGTCTAGCTGTTTTGCTCTGCCCTTTTATTTCGAGTCTCTAGGCATAGCTTTGTCACCTGGGGGGCTCAGGCCTCCCAAAAATCTTCAGCTGGTGAAATGGGTTGACTGAATCACTTCATGGACTGAATCACATCAATCAGACAGGCCTCCCCGTCCCCTCTTTCCCTCTTCCATTACCTGGTACGATAGGGACTGGCTGACAGCTCACAGCAGCTTCTGCTGGCAACTACTTCTGAGTTTTATTTAGGCCTACTATAATACTAGAAAGGAAAGCAGCCCATTCCTACTCCTATAGATGCTAATCCCCTGGGACTGGTCTCCTCTGCCTCCTCCTGAGCCCATACACCCGCTGCACCTTCCTTTTTCACTAAGAAAATTTAATCTGTCTCTTGCACATTCAGGACAGATAAAACAACACTCCCAAGCCACCTCAACTCCTCAGCAGGACCAGGAAGAGAGGAAGTGAAACCGCTCCAGGAGGACCCTAAGCCAGAACCCAGGAACAGCATCCGGACAGTGTGACTTCTTCCCCGTTAGAAGGTAAAAACGCTCCGATAGTCCCATGAGGTGTAAAGCCGGGAACGTAGATCTGTCTGGGGAGAAGCCCTCGCTCCCCTTTCCGCACCTGCGCTAGCAGGGAGGTGGGCGCGCAGACGTGCGCAGCGAAGGGATGTGCGGCGGGAGCAGGGTGCCCGTGAGCACCGGGCAGGGCGGGTCGGCCACGCCGGAGAAAGACCCGTTTGCGAGAGACAGCGTACCCGGTGTGTGCGAGGGAGGGCCCAATTTGTGCTGTGTGGCCACTTTACGCCTTCCCTGCCGGCATAAAGAGGCTGTAAAGCCCGTCTAACGGCCCCCCGGGGAATCCCTCTTATGCAAGGGGAGTCCCCGGCAGCTGTGGGTCGGGGTAGCTGGCTCCCTGCCATCCCCCGCCGAGCCGAGCCGGGGCTGGGGAAGCGCGGGCAGAGGGAGGTGTGGCTGCCGGGGCCCCTCAGCCATTGCCGGCTACCGGGAATGCCTCGCCGCGGCTGCTAGCAGCCGGGCTCCAGCGGGCAGCTGCTGGGGCTCCCCGGGAGCAGCGCGGGGCCGGGGCACGACTGCGCGGCGCTGGCCGCCGCCCGGGCCGGGACGAGCCCGCCGGCGCGCGGGGCACTTCCACCCCGGCCATTTTCCTCAGGCGGGAGGCGGCGGCGGCCAGTGAGCCCCGGCACCGGCCGCCCGGGGACGCGGCGCCGAAGCCGGCCGGCGAGGGCACGGCCGCGCAGGCCGCCGCTGCCCGAGCCGGGACGCCCCCCCCGGCCCCAGGCGCGGAGGCGCGGGGCGGCCGCGGCGGAGCGGCCACGGCCGGCGGATCCTCCGCCGCCGGCTCCCGGCCCGCCTGGCCCGCGGGCGCGGGCCGCCGCTAGGCCCCGGCCCTTCCCCCCCCCCGCTCCCCGCCACGCCGCGGAGCGCCGCCGCGCCCAGGGGGAGCCCCGCCGCCGCCGCCGCGGAGGGAGCCCGCTGCCCCCCGTCCCGCCGCCCCGGGGAGCGGGCGCGGGACCGCGGCGCGGACGCCCCGCCGCCCCCCGCGGGAAGCGGCGGCCCCGGCACGCAGGGCCGCGGAGCGCCCCCGCCCCCCGCGCCGCTCCCCCTTTGAAAACTGATCTTTGGCTCTTCGCGTGAAAGTGATTTGAATTTGGCTCGGCGGCGCTCTGCGCAGGCGTCCAGCTGCTGGCATGCTGGCTCCTTGCAAAGCAGCTGTTTTGGGTTTGAAATTCCAACATGGCAGAGGCTGCAGTCAGTCTTCCCTTCAAAAACTTGGAATGATTTCAAATCATAGGCACCTTCACTTAACCCGAGCCCCCATTCATCAGCAAACACATCGGATCGATGCTACTCTAACCTATCGGGTTCTTGTACCAAATCTCCAGGTAAGAGGATTTTTTTTTTTTTTCTAGTCTTCCTACCACCGTTTTAAATTTTATTTAATCTTAAAGCTCTCCGAGACTACCGCGTATTTTTTTAATCGCCTCCTCGTGCCCTAAATATTTTGCCTAATTTGCAGTCGTTTTCTGATACTAAACACTCTGGTCTGCTTTCCTAATCGTAGTCTGGAAAGTACAGATACACAATCGCAGTGCATGGTTTTTCCTCCTTGATCATTGCCAACAATAGTAGGCAGATTAAGAGTTCGCGATTGCAAGCTCCCTCCCCACCTCCTCCTCCTCCTAATTGGATTTATTTTTAAGTTGCATTGAAAATAATAAACCGCAGGTAACGCGGGGCTGGACTTTGAGGCAACTAACTTCTGAGCAAATAAGTGCAAATAAGAATCTCGCAAAACAAAAGTTAGGTTTAAATTGCTGTGTCTCGGCTGGGGGGGGCACGAATATGTCAGAGGAGCTGTTGCAGTAAAATGTAAGCACATCATCTTGGAGGGGGTACAGCGTGGTGGGCGTATTGTTGGCTCGGAAGGGAGAGAAAGATGTATAATTTAATGGTATATACAATCCACTGATCCTATTACTATCCTCCCTGGAGCTCTTGTTAGTTTCAATGGGAGTGAGTGAAATTGACATGGACTTGCATTCCTGGTCATGTGCTTTTTTTCCCCCTTTCTTTCTTCTCTTGTGATCTGAGATCCCCTTTTTGTTGATGTTGCTTTCCCACTTAATTATATGCATGTAGGTTAAATGAATACCTGACGAAAGGGCCCACGTTTCAAGGCAGTGACATTTGATAGCTGAGAGGAAAAGTGGCTTTAATGAAAAGCAACCTTTGGAATTCCTGCTTGTGAAAAATCCAATTCAGCTTTTTGTGCTGCCAGCAAGAAATGATCAGTAGCACCAGTGTTTATGGTATGTCCGTTTTGGGATCTACTTCCTTTGCATCTAAATAGCAAAGACAAATTTAAATAGCATGATAACGCACCGAGGACTCTGCATGCAAATATTTTGTAATAAATACCTAATGTTTGATAGTATATTTTAATTTCTGTATATATAAGCATTTTTTTCTCTTGCTATCATTTGTTTATCATTTCTGCTTCGATTATAGCATTAGTTTTGTCCATTGTATTGATCTCAGTTGTAAAACCTAAAGTTGCATGTTACTAGCAGTGCACTATATACACCACTGAACTCCAATGGTATGTAAATTAGTAAAACTCGGTGACTGGAGAAGGCGAAAATGCGTAGCAATGAGTATATACACCTATACGTCTACATACTCATATGTACATGCCTAAAATGCATCTTTTCCTTTTGCAAACTAATAATTATTGAGTATTTATTTGAACTCCATCTGCTTTTCCCTCTCTTACTTTCAGTGTAATCATCTGCTAGAGGCTTTAACTGATGTGGGGTGAGGGAATGTTTTGCATGTAAACAAACAAAATTACTGTTGTGGTCGAATGTTTAATACTGTTTAATAAGTAGTATTTTATGCTTAGTTTACAAGTGTCTGGTTCCTACTGTTCTGTTCTCAATGTGTAACAGAATGAAATAATCAGGTGTTGAAACTGGCTTCATTTTAACGGTCACTCTCCAGCCCCCCATGCCACCCCCTCCTCCAAAAAAGTCAGATAAAATGGAGTGTGGGGAATTTCAATAGATCTTGTGGTGCAGTAGGTGCACCTCTAGGTATGCAATTAAGGCTAAGGAACTAACAACAGAAGTGACTATTAGTCTGTTTTGTGCAACCAAAAAGGGGGTACGTTCACTTTTAATTGCGTGTGGTAGCAACAAATAAGGATGGAGGAAGACCCTAGGAGAGAGACTGTGTGTGTGTGTGTGTGTATGTGTGTTTGGGATAAGGGGGAGGTCTGGCATGTGTGGCTGATGATCTCTCGTAATAACATATCTGAATGCAAGAAAGAAATTGAGAGAGCAGTTGCACAATGTACACTCCTATTTTGGTGCTGTAGGTGACTATATTGCTAAACATATCCCGGGTGCTATATGATGGGAATGATCTGATTGCATTTTGCATTTAGAACTTGTTGACTTTGAAGCGATCAATAAGGCAACTGTTTATTTTAGATGCACATAATTTGCCCTGAGAAATGTTTTAAGGAGGAGAGTGAGCGAGCGAGAACGGAACATTTTTTTTTTTTTTTCCTAGAGCTGTTGGAGCGAATGTGATTGCCAGATGGGAGATTTCCCTCTGTGATGTTAAAGCTGTAATATATATTCAGAGCAGATTGGACTGCTGCTTGTGATGAGGAGGATATTACATTTATAAATTTTAAATCGGGAATCGGACAGTATGCTGAGAGCTGAAATTGGATGGTGTGGACGGTTTGGACTGTTAAATGCGATTCCCAGATAATAATAATAATTATAGTAGCAGTAATATATATATGTATAATAAACATGATACTATTAGGCAGCTATATATATTCTATGGTCCTTAAGTATATATTTCCAAATATGATTTCTCTTCTTTTCTTCCCCTTCTCTAAAATGTTAGGGATTGGAGGTAGTTGGGAGGGGGGTTTAAAAGCCCACTGTTAGGAGAAATCAAATGTAATCAGGTTCCTGTTCGAGCAAAAGTTTTGCTACAATTCTTGTTGCGGATGCACCTCTTTCTGAGTTTTTGTTTTGCCCGTGTATGTGGCCTGACAGTGCCACAATCCTGAAAGGCTGGAAAGTGGGAACTAGTCACACTCGAGCAGCTCTGCTGTTGCAAATTAAAAGTGTGTTGTGGTCAGGAAATGAAAGCTACAATGTCTCTTTTGAACAAGTCGTTTATCAAGAGAAACATCTATCAAGCAGTGACTTGTCACATTGATCCTCTAAAAGTTAGGTCCGAAGTGGAAGCTGCTTTGATGTTTTTGATCCCAAATTTATAAAATTGAAAAAGCTAGAGAGAGTAGGACTGATTTACACTTAAAAATGACTCTGCTCTGGGCGTGACAAAATCATCAAGTATCTGTGATACAGAGCTGGTAAACCAAGGAGGTATTGGATCTTCTGCTTAATTTTTATTCTCATGTTGAAACTTTAGCTTTGCCACACAGGCATCTCTCTTCATACTTTTAAAGATCCTCTCTGTATGTCTGTGCATTATTTCATCAGTGATATTTTCTTGCTTGTGAATACATCTGTTGCTTCCAAGTTGAACCTTTTTCCATTGTTTTTGTGATGGTATTTATAGAGTTCAGCTTAAGAAGACAATTTCAGATTTTTTTGCTCTCATCTCAGTCTTGTTTCTTCTTATGTATTTGTAATCTCAGTTTCCACCTCTCCTCCCTGTGAAGCAAAGTTTCTTTTACTGCCAATGCAATGTTTATTGCAAGTAAGGTACATTTGAAGATATCTGTTTGCACAGCTTAGAACATGTTAAGAGTTCTGTTAAGTGTGTCTTCCCCTTCTCATCCTTTTTTTTGTTTCCATTTTGACAGATGAACCACACTTTCTTTCTTAACAGAAGCAGTGTATTTCAAATCGAATGTAAAATTGAGGTTTCAAGTTAAAAAAAAAAAAACCAAAAAAAAAACCTAAACTGATCTTTTACCTCTACTTATTTTCAACCATTTGAATTGCTTAGCAACTTTTTAGAAAAGTTTTTAATTTTGCATGAAGTTTGTGTTTGGATTATCAAGGAATCCCTTTGATGAAAGAGGATTTTGGTGTGTGTTTGTTGCTGGGGTTTTGTTTTGTTTTCTTTTCTTTTTGGCTAAGGTATGAGCGAAATCTTCCTTAAAGCAGGATGCTTTGACTTCTTTTCTTCAGTGTCATAAATGAGACTAATACAGCTTATGGATACTTGATAGAGACCCATTTGCAAATAGGCAGCAAACAGCAGCGTGGTGGGAGTTTTGGTGAGTGTTATACTTGCTAATTAATCATGTTTGAAATGAAGGAATCATAGCATGGTAATAAAGGCTCATTGTTGTTTGATGTTTGTAACAGGATGTGACTCCTACACGAATCTGGTGGGTTTGGGGTTTTTGTTGTTATTTCCCCCCCTTCATAATAAGGTATCTTCAGTACTCAATCAAATTGTTTTTATTTATTGCAACATCTGTGAAAGCACAGGGATGGTTGCTTCTCTTATTCTAGCAGTATTTTAAAAATACAACGATTGGATTGTTATTGATATCTTCATCATACAATTCATGGTAAAAAATTACAGTCTCATGTCATTAGCTGTTCTTTAAGACTTTTTTTTGGTTTAAGCAGAGCCAAAAAATCTTTGTTTTGCTTTATTGTTTCTTTTTTCCTTCATATAAAAAGCCTATTACCCTTTTTCTTACAACTGATGAAATGGCACTTCATGAACTTTTGTGTCCTACTTGCTTACGTGTATGTAGTAAGGGATAGCAACTAAAAATATATTCCGGAATAGTTTGTATACTAGCCCTTTAAAGCTTAAACTGTAAAACACTTGGATGGTGTTTTTGTTTCCTTGTTTTGATTTTTAATATGACTCTTATCAGATGTGTCATCTTTAGGCTTTATTGTTCACCTTTCAATTAATAACTACTATATATGATGGAGAGAGGTGTGATAATCTCTTTCAGACTGCAAAGCTTTAGTTTCAAAATTTAATTAATTAATTAAGGCTATTTGATGCTGCACGAACAAGGTTTGAAATCTGCTTCTGTTTAGATGCTCTTCTCCTTTTAAAAAATATAATTCCTAGAGGAAAATGATTCTGTACGGTTCCTGTCAATATGTTTGTTCAATGCATGCGTACAAGAAGCATTGAATATGACTGATCTTCCTGTAGTCTTAATCATCAATTAATAGGCTTATCTGCTTGTTAGGAGTGGGTTTAATGGTACAGAATCAGCATGAGATCTGTGTATACGAAACATTTGTATATTGTTTATAACAGACTGAGTTTTGATCTAGCATTCCCAGATCTAATAATAGAAATATCTGGCTCTTTGCCCTCAATCAATATATCCCTTAAGAGAACAAACTTCACATAATACTTTCATAAAGTGCCAGATGTATTGATACTGAGTTGATAAATTTAATTACTGGGGTTTTACATTGATTCATTGATCTTATGATTGGAATAAATTGTTCTGCAGACGTTTCTGAAGTATTGAGGAATACTGTATGTCAGTAAAGCTTGATTAATTGATCAATCAGCACTTTTTTCACCTCCTGAGTCATTGATAAACAAAAGCATAAAAATAACTGTAAAAAGAATTTGGGATAAACCAATTAAAAATTCTCATGTGTTATTAACAGAGCAGATGAGAAGCAAAGCACTACACAGGTAGAAAAAAAAAATCAACTTTGAAGTGGAATTGTGCACATTGGGCCCGATCCTTAGCTGGTATAAAATAGTTTAGCTTTAAACAGCTCCAGTAATTTACAGCTCCCAGAATCTGGCCCACTGTCTTGGTTGGGTTTTTTTTTTTGGTAGCTTTTTCTTTTTTTTAGTACCGTTCTTTGGGTTGTTGGAGGCTGTTTTAAATCAGATATTATGGCTACCAAAATATATGGAATTTTAGATAAGCATCTGATCCAAAATGAACAGTATAGCTATAAAAGTAATTTGAAGAGCTGTAAATTCAGGATTGCGTATCCCTGATATTGTTGCAGAGTATTAAACTCTTGCTGCTAGAGATGCTATCCTCTAAGTGAAAACTTATCTTCCTTATGGGAAAGATCACTACAGGGAACTCTAGGCTGGGAAAAGGCCTGAAGGTTTTTTTGTTGCTAAAATAATAATAAAAAATTTCCAATACACAGATTTAGTTATAGGGATATTTTCCAGGTGAAAAACCTTACTGGAGTACTTGGCTCCATTTCTGTGAGGCATGCGACCTTTTCACCCTATGCCAATGATATTTTTATAGAGTGTGTGAGAAATGCAAGCTTAAAGAAAATTCCTTAAGATCATTCAATTTTTCTTTTTTCTTAAAAAAAAAAAAAAAAGGAAGAAAAAAGAAAAATCTCTGAATCTCGAAAGAACATATACATCTCTCATAGTGAAACTGGATTCCTTTAAAGGATGATAGCTAATACAGAAGAACAGAGAAAATCCACTTGCAATATGTTACCATAGGTTCGACAAATACAATCTTATCCTTCAAGGAGCAGAGAGTCCTAGACTGTAATGGAGGTCAAAGGAAATCTAAGGCTTTCAGTTCTTTAATAATTGTACCTGCCACCCCCCTGATCAGCATGTTAAAGAGAATGCGTGTAATACGTATTATGTTTCTTAGAAGATAATTTGTATTTGCAGCAACCTACTAAATACAAGTACAATACACTACTATTGCTTCTAAATACCTGTTGATGTTGGTCTCGCTGTGTGACAGGTGAGGGTAAAATGTAAAGAGAAATAGTTGGTCAGCCTTGGTTACCAAAGTCTTGAGAATCTGGGGGGAACATTGGGCTTTGACAGGTCAGTTTGAGAATGGGAAGAATACTAGAAAGTGTAACCTGCAGAAAGCACCGCTGATTAAGAGCATACTGAGATGTCTGCACTGATGAAAATGCGGAGTCTGTGCTTCCCTTTTGCTGAGTTATAGTGCTATGAGGTATCGGCACACACAGTATGGTAATAACAATACTGTATGTCTGCTCCTATAGTGCTAGTAACGGTACCTGTCAAACATATCATAATACTGAACTATCTGTTTAATCATATAAGCAACACTCCTTACTACAATGGCTATTGTATTTGTACAATAAAAAGAACAGACATGCATTACTATATTTAAATAATGGAATAAAACTTTGTTCTTTAAACTGTTTTTCTGCATGTGGAAAAAAGTTTCATCTTTTTCTCAGCTAAAATTAAAAATAACACAGATGACTGTCATGTCACTAATTTTTAAAATTTTTTTTATAATATCGTATTAAACGTGTAGTCTGATGTGCCATGAAACACTGAAATAGCAATTACCAGTCATATTATTTAACCGTCACTGAGAAACTATTTTCTCAGTTCTTTTTAAGTGTAGTGCAGCTACTGCTAGTACATTTTTAGTTAAATTTTAAATATCCTGAAAGTGATGTGGACAAAAATGCTGAAATTATTTTGATGCGATAGCACACTTTGGTGATGCAAGTCCATTTTTGCTCCAGGTTCCTTGAAATCATGTATTGCTTGGACTTTTTGTTATCTGTTTTTAACCCTTTTGTATTCCACTTTTAATGTGTCACGTAGTCTTTTTTGAAGCATATGGTTCATTTTCTGTATATGAATTGCTCAACGCATGAAGAAGTATGCCACAATTTATTTTGTGTGATATTTTTGAATGTGTGCATGTGTCAAGCTGGTTATAGATTGGTGATGATAAATTGGTGATGATAAATTGGTCTCAGTAATCTGTATCTTATTTGCATTAATACTGTAGCAGTAAGAGCATACTGTGGTCAAACTTCATGATCTAAGATAGCTGTCTCACATCTAATTAAGCAGGGTCTGAATGAATGATTCTTCAGTATGGGTCATAATTAAACTTTTTGTTTCTCATCTTCAGTGTGATAAAATACTTAAGGGACACATTAATGCGTATTTGTGTAACTCCTGCTAATCTGAATGGAATTTGAAAATGAATATTGCGAAGACAATGGAGAAGGGGCTGGACCTGGTAGGTTACAGGGGTTTGTGGCAGGAATGTATCTTCATCCTCATTCAAAGGGTTTTTTTGCCTGATTTAGAACAACTACTGTTTGCTTTTTAGTATGTTGGAAATAACATCTCTATTTTCTTCTGAGAAGTTTCTCCTCTTCTGTCTCCTCCATTCTAGCATACAATTCATTAATAAAAAAGCATTTATACAGGGAGCTTGAATTATCACTTAATAAAACTATGAGAACTGTACTGCTGCAAAAATATTCCTAGTCAGTACAACAGATGTTACTGTGTTTCTTCTGGAGACATGGTGAGGGGAAGAGCCAACAAGTGCTTTATATTACTGAGTGACAGCAGAGGGTGGATGGGAATGATAAAGTTATACGCAGAAATTATTAATCCCTGATAATAGTATCAATATTGACATTTAAAATATTATGAACTGATAGCCCTGCTATACAAACTTCTGTGATAGCTGTACTTTTAGATGAAAAGTAGCTATTTATATAACTTACAGCTCAGCGTAGTCATGTTGAAAGTATGAACTTACTCATCACAGATTCTGAGAAAGTGCAGGTTAATGTCCTCTGTCTTCTTTAGACCTGATTACTTCAGTCTCCTGTGTTGACACAGAAAGAAACAGCTAGCTTCTATGCTGGAAGAATCAAGTTTGCAAGCACTGACTGATATAAGGTATCCCATTGTGATACCTAAACCAAATTTTTAAAAATCAAGCATCCTTTTCAAGTAAAACTTGAGAAACATAGAAAGGAACAGCAAAGATGTATCTGAACATACTTGAAGGCGCACCATTTACTTTCAAAAGAGATCTTTCGCGTCACTCGTGGATAGCTCCACCATGAAGAGCGATATCAAAAGATCTCAGAAAAGTAACTATTCTTTTATGTCTTTGGGAACTCAGATGCTTACAAGATTGTTTCTGAGAAGGAAAAGAATTGATCCTATTTTCAGTCCCTTGTTGTTGGCATTTGTGGACCACATCACTATATACAGTATTGTAGAAATACACTCTCAGTATATGAACACAATTCTGTTTCCTCTTGCAGCTCTAAAACAATAATGCAGTGTTGCTGTATGCAAACTCAGTTTGGACAATATGTTTTTATGAATCCTTTCCTGCACTCTATAAAATTGTTTTATTTAAAATACATATGGAATTTGTTGAAGATCTTTAACTGATGGGTCATCTGCATGATTAAAATAGAGAAATTCAAATATGTGTATTGTTTTTTATGAAAGTAGTATAGGCTTAAAGTCACCTGTGTTAATTTGTGAACTGGATTTCCCCATTCAATCTGAAAATTGCTGGGCTTAAACTAGCAAGATTCGGTTATTTTTAATATCAAAAGAGACTGTAAATTTTGCTAACTCTTCAGCTGAATGTACACTTAATTTACAAAATTAAGTGTTTTTGCGTTTACTAGTGTTAGATCTGCATCTTTATGTTAACTACATATCCATACTGGTGCTGTATTGAACATACTATAAATAGGCAGATATTCTGTTTTAAATATAGTAATTTTCCATGTCTTTATAGAATTTCTGATAATTCTTTATTTCTTACTCTTTGCCTTCGATAAGGGCTGAAATAAATATATTTCGGAAACTGTTCAGGCAGCAGTTAACCTTTTTTAATCATTGATTTTTCATTTTGTTATTTGACTTCCATTCATTTCATTTCATACTCCTGTGTAGGCAGGCGTTCTTTATGCTACAAGACTGGTGTATTTTTCTGCTTTCAGTTTAAAAACTTTAGCAGTAACATTAATTTAGTTGATACCATGGTAGTTTTATTGAGAAATTTAATCTATTGTTCAGATTAATGTTAGTGTTGGTAGAGAGCTGAAGCTGATAGTCAGTAAATCCTATGTAACAACGGGTGTGAAGCACTTCTCGTTATTTGGCCCCTAGCATATGTCAATGCATCAGTCATATCAAAGGCACACCTTAATATGCAGAGAATGTCTTTGTTGAGACACATAGTTAAGTAAGTTTGAGAAGCCTTTGTTTCAAGCTTTTTAAAGATTTTATTTTAAAGTTAGATGTAGGTAAAATATATCTCATCATGTGCTTGTAAAGACTGCAAATAACCAGCGCCTTAATGAATGACATTTTTAAAGTTTTCACTAGTTAGAAATGTTCGGAGTTATAATGGGATATTTCTTCCATCACTCATCAGATTATCCATATGGTACAGAATAACAGACAAACAGACACTAGTATTCATTTGGAGTAATAATTTTCACCACTAATTAAGGAAAGATGTTTTGTTACTGAGTAATTAGCAAACACACTTCTTTCCCCCACCCCCAAGATGTCAGCTGTTTAGAGATAGTAGAAGTCGTTACTTTCATTCATGACAGGCAAGTCGTTTTTGGCTAAAGTTACTGTTCCTTTCTGTTTCAGAGCTGCTACAACAGCTGCAGCTTGAGCTTGAAGGCTCTGAGTGGCTGAGATAACATCACGAATAGTATTGCATCTCAGCAAGCGCAATTCAGGTTTCCACTTTTGGGTGCTCATTTGTAAGAGGCGTTAAGTCCCTGCAATTTGTATTGACTTTGGATATGCAGATGTGCAACAAATCTTAGAAGCCAGGTGATGGGTGTTATAAGGAGTTTCCCCAGGAAATGGTAGGCATTAGCTTTATTTGTGCTTCTTAAATGCTACAATCTCCCTCTTGAGGTATTAATGCAGTATGATAGAGTAAATAGGGCTTTTGATTTTTCCTGGTGGTTGTAAGAACACATTTTATATTCGTTAGAACAAAAATACTTGTGTTACGTAAAGGTATAATGAATGACTCATTTATGATTTTGGATGGAGGTGAAACTTCAAACTCAGTTTGTTACTGTGTAAGTGTTCCAAGGAACAAAATGCAGAGCAGATGATGCTCTTCTAATTGCAAAATCTCCCGTAGTTACCTTCTCCCTCCTCCTGATCCTCTTCTCCCTTTCCCTTCCTCCCCCCCCCCCCCCCCCCCACCTTTTTTAAACAATTATGGGCATTGTGCTCCTTAATGGTCCATAGCTACTATAAAGATAGATGTCCTCAAATAATGAGTTTCTAATAATAATCAGAAGGAGTTAGATTAAACTGGTTAGAAATCTTACAGTGTGAAAAAGTACACCTAAAATCCCAAGATATATTTACAGGAGCTAAATCTTTTTACAGGGGACTAAACTGATTTTGTATCTGTGTATGTCTGTGGGGAGGAGGGAGTAGAGGTGTATGTATGTGCCTACGTTTTTGTTCACCAGTACAGTATACCAGTACAATCAGTACAGATTTCTATTTTGTCTTCTGATAACAGAACATGTTTTAAAATCACAACATCTAATTAGCTCCTGTGTTTACACTGGAAAACTTGCATGCCTTCAAATGACTTCTAGCCATGCTCTTCTTTCTTCGTTGCTTTCCCCCACCCCCTGCCTTTTTTTTTTTTCCTCCTCTATAAGCTTTATAACATTAGATTTGATGTTTTCTTCCTTGTTCAAAAGTTCTGAAGGGAAGTAAATGAAAGTGCCAAGTACAGTAACAGATAATTGTTACTTTAAAGAGTTGTCACTATATTGGCTAGGAAAAATATTTTTCATAACAGGTACTGGATCAGCAAGGCTGTACAATAAACAGAGCAAAATAGATTAACTTATGGTTTAGAAATATATATGCCATTTAAATGGAAACAAACCCCCAAATCTCCCACATACCTTTTGGGGTTTGGTGAACAAAAGCTTGCTGTATGCTCCAAATTCCCCTGGGCCTCAATTTGCAATACCATTACTTAAGCCTGGCTGATATAAACCCATTGCAGAGAAATAGAAGCTCTCCTTCCTGGCTTTTCAGTCATTTTGTGGCCTACTCTGCCTGCCTGCCTGCAACCCCCAGCCCTCCTGTCCCATTCCCAGCCTCTTGGTCTTACCCTGGCACTGTGAAACTGTATTTGAAATATAGTAAATGTAGAGATACTGTGCTTCTAAAAAACAGGAAAGTCCATTCTGCATGGTCTTACTGACATCTCTACCAACACACATGTAATTCTATCTTCTGACTAAAATCAAGGCTATAATCACTTTAATATCTGTTGTGTCCTCTACCAGGTGACCTGCAGTCTTTCATTGTAAAGATAAGAGACTCTGATATAATAAGTTATTTCTTCTCTAAGTCTGATCTTATAGAAAATACTAACCATAAACTGATGAGAAACTCATGCCCGCTTAATATGCTCCTGGGGTGCCAGGCTCTCTGGATATCTGCTTGTGGGTACAGTACTGGCATTGTTGGATGCTCATCTGGAATCTGTTCTGGAGCAGAACTGGGTTTGGGTGTAATACCCAACAGCTAACAGCAAATACAGGAATCACTGTAGCTTGATGCAGCATTGAGTACTATAACTGTATGTGTTTTGCTGCTAATAAAATGGCAGTCTAGTTTATCATTAAGAAGCTTGTCTTTTTGAAATAGCAATTGAGGTACAGTTCTGAGCTTTTGAGTTAGTACCTGTTAGTGGGAAGCGCTAAGAAATAGATGAGCTACATTCCCGAATGTGGGCGGAAGGATGGTGAGTAATACATGCCTTGGCATGGCATCTGCCAGAAGCTGGTTTTTTTTTTTTTTCCCTGCTCTAGTTTTGAAAGGTGTAAGGTATTCTGATAAGCAGAGGGGAAAAAACAAAAGGGAAAAATACTTCCAAGCAAATCATTATAGCGTATCTCAATGACTGTGCTCCACACTTAGATTTAATTAGAAGGCAACTGCACTGGAAAACTGGTCATTTTAGTCATAGTTAACGACTGGTTCTTTCCTACCCCCAATCAGAACCGATTATATGCTGTGCTGTATAATGTAATTTCTACAAGAAAATTAAGTATGAATAGGCACGATAGTATTGTGTAGTTGCAATAATGAGGTTTTCATTAATGATGTTAATTTATCATTTAACTATCCTTTTAGAGGTGAAAATAACTATTTTCCTTGTGGTCTTTCCTTTTACTATATATACCAACCAGTATCGAATTGGAGTATTTTGTAAATATTTTAAGCAAAAGACTGTGACTGGATAGCTATTAATATGTTCATTATGTGGTAAAAAGGCACTGAAATAAGTGAAACCTTGTATATCCATGTTTCTTATAGGCTAACTACTTTCAGGAGGGATTTCTTTTACGTTGTAATATAATTTACTAGTGTATGGTTTCTAAAGTGTCATGGATAGTTCAATGCTGGATTTCAGGCAAGCAAATTTGTTTCCTAGTTAGCTGTAATAAGACTTACTTGCTGCAGTTGTAAGATAATAAGGATAAAAATCACGTATGATTTAAGAAAAAAAAAATCTATCCATTTGCATTTGTGCACCAAATTCCACTTGGTGATATGATTGTTGGGCTGAGCTATTAAGTGCTAATCAACTAGTGTATGATTGACTAGGTATATTAGAGCTTTTTACCTACTGCCAATGCAAAATGTGACTCTAGTTTTACCCTGAGATGTTTTTGCCTTTAAAAAGATCCACACAGGTGGGTGGTAAGAAAATTTATCGTTGTTATTTGTAGGGTGTGGCTCCATGTTAGAATAACCTCAATCTGAACTGATGCTGAAGAGATTATTTTTTTTTTTTAATTTTGATTCCAAAGCCCAACTGTGGGAATTGATATATCATCTTAAAATTTCAAATCTACATTTTACGCACTGTGCCAAAGCACCCATGAGCTCATTAAGCAAAGACTTTCTCAATTATATCTTGTGTTTATGCATGTATTTATACTTGACAGGAATCCTATAGAGGTTTGGTTTGCTGTATTAATACTTACAGTGTCTCAGAGTACATAAAATATGCTTTAAAAAAAAAAAAAAAAGAGTAAGCACTGCTTACAGATCTAGTTCTGGTAGCTTCCTCTATTTTAGTAGCTGCTGCTAAGTTCCTTGGCTAGACATCCAGCCTCTAGAGGGCACACCAATAACCTCCTGTGCCAGACCCTCACCTGCACAACCATCTGCAAAAAGTTTTAATGCTGCTACCTGCAGACAGAATCCCATTTGCGTTGCATAATAAAATATCTGTGTGTATTCCTCGTTATTGCTGGAGTTTTGCTACAATAAGTGGTTTGCTTTCCGTTTCTTTCTCTTTTTTTTTTAATGGAGGGGAAGGCTTTTGTATTTGTTATGCTGTTAGCTTTTTTTCCTTTTCCCTCTAGTGGTGAACTTTATTAAAGTAAATACTCAAATCCACTATGGTATAATCATGGGACTCACAGTTATTTCTTCACCTGGTAGAAATCTTTCTTTAGGTATACACTGCTCTTTACTGTAGTAAAGACTACAGAAGTGCACAGTATTTGAAACTTGCAAAATTAGGTACTAAAATTTATTATGTACTAAAATCTAGATAATAAATAATTCAGATGGGATTAAACCCAGTTAACCCTACTCCAGTTGCCTAGGTTCAATTGCTTGACCCTTTTCTCTCAGGAAATGCCATATTACAGCTTTTTGTTCTCCTATGGACTATTGTTGCTAATGTTGATATTCATGTAAAGTCATACTTGTTCTCCAGTTAAAATGTTTGACTATAGTTCTCTACTCCAGTATATCACCATTAGAAATCAGAAGGTTTCCAATAATTCAAATTAATCTGATAGCCCGCTTCAAATTTTCCTTAGGTCTACTGATGTAGGACAAAAGATCAAGTATTCTTGGATCTGTTACCATAAATTAAGTCATGCCCCAATTCATAGTTTAGTTTTGGTCTAAGAATGTGAGTATATTTAGGGATTAAGAGAATTTTGTCACATAGGGTGTCATTAACTGAATATAAAACTTATCCTGAAAGTATACTGGTTTAACTTGGGCATTTTCTGCTTGAACATTTTAAAATATTATTTTGCCAGTTTGAATTGAAATGTGGTTGGAGCATGACACTTCAGAAGGAGGAGAAGTTATCTCCTACTGATGACTTCATTAAGTCCTCTGTGTAGTTGAACAGATAGGCCTGTTACTCTGGGCAAACTTTGCTTTTTGATTGCAAGAATGCAGCATTCTAGCTACACATTTATTGTTGAGCCATGAATCTTAACTGCATTGTTGAGTTTCTACATTTTAGTACAACATAAGGAAAAACTGAGAAAGAATCCAACGAAAGTTAAAGGGATTGGTTTTGGTTATTTTGTAGGTCACCTGGCCTATAATCAGGAGATCTATGCTCAATTCCCATTTAGCTTTCCAACCTTTTCTTTAAAAGTAATTAAAAAAAAAAAAAAAGGCAAAAACAAAACCAAAAAACTGTTTGGTTTATGAAGTGTATGGTGTCAGTTTTACAGATGATACTGGACCAAATTTTGTTGGGGGAGTTTTACAATAACCCATGAACAGTTTGGAAGATTTATTATGTTTCTAGGTTGATGCAAACCCATCTGCAAAATTTTCCATTGCCTCAGAATGTCAGAGTTTTTGTTGGTCTAAGGATAATTGCAGTTTATGGAGATGCAAGGGGAAAAAAATTTCCAAGACAGATCATGATCTGTGAAAGTGCTAGGTCATACTTTTTATGTCTTGATCACCTGTGGCCAATGGATAGTTAATTTACTGGAGAAGTAATGGTGACATTGTTTTGTGATTCATCTAATCCACTTTTTCCCAAGAGGCTGAGACAGTCACTAGTGTGTCCCTTCAACCTTGGCATACACCCAGGTTGCAAACTTGTTCTTTCCTTCAGTGTTGCGTGTTGGAGCTGTGCAGTAAACTGCCCAACATAACAGAAACCTCAATAAAAAAGGATGTGTAACACCTGGAGGGCAGCATGGTTAACCCCTTTACAGACTTAATCTCTGCAGGGTTAGGGGTACTCTTAGAATAAGCTTTAGCTGTCATGGAAAAGGGTTGGAAATATAGTTAGGGTATCTGGTCAGTCTTAAATAACCAAGTTTTTTGATGACAGAGTTGTTTACAGTCAGAGACTGTCCCCGCTGTTCTGCCTGGGAGAGAGTAATCTTTTTCTCCTAACTGCCAGTAGAGGATTGGTATCATCCAAGCATAGCCCTTACTGTTGTCCTCCAAACCCCAATATCCTGGGCCTTTCTCTTCCTGTCGAGTAGGTGGCTTTTACAGCTTGTTCTGAAAGCCAAAAAATTCAGGCTGTGTTGAAGTGAGTGAGGGGAGCCAAGTCTTAGAGCCAGAAATGTCCCCGTGAGGGACATGGTGTCTGTGGTCCCTTCTGGGTGCTCGTAAGGTGCCCACTGGAGGGCCTCTGCCCACATCACCCATGGCATCATGGTGGCAGGCAGAGCTAACCAACTCTCAGATGGATCAGAATAGCAGGGACAAGTGAATGTGCTGTGAATGGACTGGTACAGTTTACAGGATTTTTTAAAAAAAGTAGTTATGTTGGAAAAATAATCTACAATTAATTTTGATGGAAAGTATTAAAACACTGAGCAACTCAAATATAAGCTGAATGGATGGTCTCCAGTTCTTGTTGCTGGAAGGGTATGTGTCATGTCTCTGGTCTGAATTTTAAAAAGTGTGAATTTTGTCCTTGCGGTGGAACATTGTACCTGTTAAACCTAGGAGAGGGGAGAAAAACTGCAAAGGAATTTTTTTTTTCTTTTTTTTCTCCTGAACAAATGAAAGCGAGAGCAAGGCTGTCTTTATTTTAGAATTCAGCCTCCAAATTTCTCTTTAAACCACTTTTACTAGAAACAGTAAGTTATAAATCACCTAAGCAATTACCTGAACACAGGAGTGGGGCCCAGCCTGAGCTTCAGCTCCAGATGTTTCTGGACTACAATAATGGCCCAGCCCAGATATTTACAGTTTAATTTCTGTTCATGTGCACTTGTCCATAAATGGTTCCTTTTCCATTTCCAGTTGAACAACTGATCCACTTACAGTAGAGGGTGATTTAAACTTGAATGATGGCAAAATGTGAATAGAGACAATTTACCTTTGGAAACTTTAAAGTCCATTTCCAATATTTAAAATGTAAGGTAACTCTTGAACAGAGAATGATTGATCAGTAAGTGTCCCCTTTTAAATGTATAATAATTTCTTAGTTTTTTAATCTATATATATGTA
Source organism: Strix uralensis (assembly GCF_047716275.1). Lineage (NCBI taxonomy): Eukaryota > Metazoa > Chordata > Aves > Strigiformes > Strigidae > Strix > Strix uralensis. The sequence continues at coordinate 25,627,362 of NC_133977.1, forward strand.
TAAAATCTGTTTTTTTACCTTTTTTTTGCTTAGCTTTGCTGCAGTTCAGAGCAGAGATTTTTTTTTTTTCTTTCTTCTTTTAATGCTATGCCATCTAGCACTACTTGCATTGCAAGCCAGTGTATCTAACCTTGCTCCCTCCTCTCCCCCTTCGTGTCCTCGTCACTGCTCCTCCCAACCAGCCCCATTGCTGGAAACTAAACAAATTGAAAATAATGATTGGTAACCATCTGCTGTGCTGAAATTCCACGTACAGCAGTTAACTCCATTTTACAAAACAACTTCAATCTAGTGAATTACAGTGCAGTTCTTCATGGCAGCAGATAGCAACAAGCAGTTTCGAGTTCCTCTAGACAAAGCAGTTCGCGTAGGGAGCATTATGCAGAGTCACTTGGTGGTGGTGGGCTGGGGTGGGGGGGATACTTTCACTGTCAGACAGTTCAGTGTAATGCATTTGAAACTAGAGAGAGTATAACCACGGCCTAATTGTTTCATCTGATTAAAAGAGGCCAGTCCATAAAACTGCAGACAGGCGATCTTGGTTTTCTGTTTCTTCAGCTGTAGCGCAATGCAATGAGTAGCAAGTTCGGCTTTCAGTCACTTTCATGTGACTTTTGGAGTGCCCAACAAAAACCTCAACCAACAATTAGATTGCGTAGCTGGTCGAAGTGTACTGAAGAACAATAATTATTCATAGAGTTTCTATTGAAGAAACTCTTTTATTGATGCAGAACTGTAACAAGAAGCACTCTAAATAGTGACGGACTGTCGAACAGCAGATATTCAAATAGCGACAGACTGTGATGTAATATTAAAATAGGTACCATTATCATCTATGTTTTTAACTCAATTTCAGTTATCTGAGCTTAGGTTTTGATCATGTATAAAGAAAGTTGCTTAAAATGGGCAGTATATTGAGTTCAAAGGACCCATACAGTTCATAAATTCTCCGGTGTCTACTGGATTTTTCATCAGGGAGACTTCCAATAAAAATGATCTATTTTAGAAATAATATTGTTTAGTAGGTTGAAATGTAGTGTAATAAAATTAGACCTTCAGTCTTCTAAAGTTACTACTTAGATGGCACCCTTGGGATGGTAAAATGGCTGTATAAGCAGATGAATCAGACAGTTTCACTGATGGATACATTTGTCAGTCTCTGTTACAGATATAATATATTCTTATATCTGTAATCCTGACACTGTTACATCCAAATGAAATCAACATGAGGTTGTCATCTTTAAGCAAATATGTTAAGTGTTGTCTTTTGTGCTTTGGATTTGAAAGAAAGGGGCCCAAGGGAGCCAGCATCATGCAAATGGAACAAATCCCATTTCTTCTGAGCTGTGCTGTTTCCCCCTTCATGGCAGCTGGCTGTGTTATCTTTGTGTGTTTCTCTGAGTGCTGACAATTCTTTCAGTGATCTAAGTTAGGGCACATTAGAAAGTGGAAGCAGCTGTCTGTCGTTATACTGAGAGACGTGTTTGCTCTACTGCAAAGATGAAGGACCATGAATCCTTGACACACTCTCTCCCCCCTCCCCCTTTACTTTCCAACATGATCAACATTCAGACGCACAGATTGTCTGCTTGGACAGTTTTTTGTTCTGACTGACAGCATCTGGCATAGACAAATTTAAAAATACATAGCATGCCATGCTTGGAATTGGAACATCCCTTCTTTATTAATCTTCTCATTTAAACCATTCATTTACATTTCAAGAAAGGTTACAGCTTGATATGGTTAAAACATTTATTTTAAATGAATAACCTCCTAATGAAATACCTTGAACGAGCACCAAACAGTCAGTGTTCATTAAAAATTACACCTGATTAGTATGGCCTTGGAACTGTTGTGAAGACATAAGATTTCCCCATTGTCTCAATCCATAATAAAAAAAAAAAAAAGATAATGTTTAGCATGTGTGTGTGTAATTTTTTCTTAACCACAGAGCTAAATGAGAATGGTGTTTTCACTTGCAACCCCCCATCATTTTAAAGAGTACCATGTTATAAAGCAGTAGCCTTTAAAATGCTATTTGTCTAATTAAATGTGGTTTTGCTGGAACAATACATTTGAAGGAAATGCCTAAATAGTGTTTTGTTTTGTTCTGCTAAGGCATTTATGATTTGAGAGACAAGATGCTTTATGATTTATGTAATCTGAAATCCTATATATTTTTTTTTTCTACTGAGAAGTATTCACATGTTTGTATACAATACTAGTAAAATAGAACTGAAATGGTGGACCACCCACTAAAATGTTTATGCACGCGCACATGCACATATGCACACGTACATTCTGTGTACTCTCATCTTCATGATCCAGGTTAGCAACGCAGACATGCTTGTCTAGCATTTATGTAAAAATAATATGAAAATTGGCTGTACCAGTCAGAATATGGACTTTGAGTCCAGGAAGGGAGGAGGAAAAACCTCTTCTTGTACTAGGCATTTTAGATGCTTTATATCACTGTGGATTGCAGCTTTAACTACTCACAGTACAGAAAAAAAAAAATCTTCCAGAAGGCGGGGGGAACCCCCAGTATTATAATAAAATAGAGGACTGTTCAAGTGCTTGGCAGTAAATATGTAAAACAAGTATCCTGGCTTATTTGGAGAGGAAAGAGATGCTGTAGCAGACAGGCTCAATTAACAATTGTAAGCAGGAGAGGACTTGTATTCCTTCGGTACATGTAGGAGAGGTCATTTGCTTTAGGATAAATTCTGACAAATTTCAGATATAGATATAAAGGCTGGAATAAATACAACAAAAGATTTTCAGTTGCACATCAAGCATTTTGTATTTGCAATGGCCATTTACATTTTTTCTCAGAGAATAGATTTCTTTTTTATTAATGTTTTCCTGAATAATATATTTTTAAATTAATTGACTGTGAAACAAGCATTTTGGGACAATAGGAATTTTTACAGGCTTGAAATATCATTTATGCTTTCTAAAAAATTCTCTTAGTAATGCCTAATCTATTTTTCTTTTTCTGGAGGAAGCACTAAGATGATAAGTTTTCAGCACAGGTTTTACTATGCCAGTTATGTGTAATCATAAAAGTGAAATAAAATTTTATTTTAAATGAAATCACATTTTTTTTCCCCCCACAAACTGTTCCATTTATGTGATAAACTTCTATTTTGATTTTTTTTTTTTTTTAAATGACTAGTTAGAAAAGCTTGTGCAGATATGCATCTGTAAGCAAACTGGGAATAGGTTAGAGAACACAATTCCCTGGTGTAAAAAGCAAGGTTTAGCAGTAATGCTTTTAATCTGGACTTGTAGAGGATTCGGGAGCATCCATAGATCTGCTTCAGTAATTACCATACCCCAAGTGGCACTGGAAGAGACATTTGCCTAAAAACTTGATGTCTTCATTACACTGTTTACATTTTAATTAGAAACATGAAAATTAGTGATTCATATGGACAACTATAGTTTAAGTAGGTTTGCTCAGCATCCAATAAATCATAGAGGGGGGAAAAAAAAGGGGGGGGGGGAGGAGGAAGAAAAAGGCAACCCCACAAGGTGCATCTGCAAGCAACAAACCGTCTCAAACCTTACAGTTGTAATAGTTTACTAGGAATCATTCATGGGAATAATGTGTTGGTATTAGAAGCTGGTTAAAATGTGGTTTTTATTTTATCAGAGATGAAATTTCCATGTAAATTAGCAAACGTAATTTTAAAGATAAAGGTACATACATGCAGTCCTACATGTATGCGAATGACGTGTATAGGGTATACATATGTAGCCTCTGTGTGTGCATAGATATGAAATTGTAGCTCTATTAAGAAGAATTGGTGTAGGAACATTTTGGCAGTGCCGAACACTACGTATGGCTGCAGAGAAGCCAGTTTAGCCTGTTTCAGTATTTCTCCATAAATACATGTAAACATTTGTATAGCTGCACACAGAGATGTATATATACAAATACACATGTGCGTGCACACAGAGACAAGTAAGGATATGCTGATAATTTGCCCCTGAATTTTGCATGTACCTGTCAGCACTAGCGGCCTAAAACCACTCTGTCCAGGAGCGCTGGGGAGAAGCAGCAGTGCCTGTCAGTGTCCCTGCCTGAGTCAGCAGCGTGTCCAGTGCCTGCGCCGGGCGACAGTCACTCATCCAGCCCTGCCCTCCCCGGGGGCCACCGGCCTCCTCCGCACCGAGGAGAATGACCCCTCTGTCTGGCACGCTCAGGATCCCGAATTGCACCGCATCGGTGTGCGAGTTCAAATCCCTACTCCTAAAGGCAGAGCTGGGATTCCAGCTAATGACTCAGAGATACAGAGGGTCAATGCACTGGTGATCTGGAGTACTGAGCCATCGCGCCAGCTTAGTTGTACTTTCCCCCCACGCCCCCCTCCATAACTCACTGTCTTACCCTCCGCATTTCTACCCCCATTCCCTTATGATAAAAGTAATGATATGCAAAATTGCATTTCTTCTTCTAAGAATACTTGGTGGGTTGTATTCCTTCGGATTTCAGTTTGATCCACTCAATTTAAAAAAAAAAAAATGTTTTGCTTGGGGGGACGTGGGGGAATTGTTTTCTACACTATTAACTTCATGTTATGTTAGTTCCATATAGGCTGTTTTGGGCATTACGCAAATAATACATGGATAACCAATGTCTTTGAATGGGAGAGTGGACCTTGGTAGCAATACGTAAAAACTTGTTGGTTTAATATTAATATCTTTTTCTTTAACCAAAAATAAGGAAGTTTCCTTCTCCCTTGGTTTTTATTGGATTTCTTTTTGTTGGAATCTTTAAGATTTGTTGGATAATCTCTTTCCAGAACTCTCATTCTGCATTCTGTTGTTTATATATATATAAAAATATACACATATATTTATAATTCTTCCTGTGTACCTCAGATTTTTAGACAGTACATGATATACATTAGCATAAGCATTTTCTAAAGATGTTTCACGTTTGCCAATATGAATCATATTTTTGTTCTTTCATCATTCAAGTGGTATTTCTGAGCCACAGAATAAGTAAACCCAGGTATATCTTGTGGCTATTTTAATGCTTTATGTAAGCATTTCACCTGTCAAAAATAGACAATAGTGTCTCTTTTTTGCATTTGTTTTAATGTTAAAATAATGTTTCAGTTTGTCAAACACTTTCATTTAAACTGAAGATTTTTTTTTTCCTTAATATTTTTTATCAACAGTTATTAGTTATTGTCTCTAATTTCTGGTAATTTGGCAGCACAGCAATGAAGTAACTTGGGTGCACACTTTGTAGTGCGAATGACTTAGTGACAGTACTCTGTCTTCATTTGTTCTGGTTTTTCTTTTTTCTTTTTTTTTTTTTTTTAACCTGTCTTTTTGGGTCTAGGCATGTTATAAATGTGACTAAACAGAACTGTCTACATCTGCGAAGACAGAAACATGCTGCTTGCTTGTACGTACTGCAAAATTCTAATAGTTTTGTGCTATCTGTTAAATTCAGTGTGCTTTTTGCATTGTGGCACGAAACAGTTGTGCTGTGAGGGAAGCTGGCTGCCTGCCAGCCATCGACTATGAAATCCCGGGTACCTGAGAGCTTATCAGTTCTTTTGCTTTGTAAAAGAAAAAGTGATGAAAATGTTGGTAAACTGCCATGAAGGTTTAAGGCTGCTGGAATAAGGAGCCGTGTAATCAGATTGGAAAATGGAGCTTGAGATTCTCTGCATGGGAAGCAGTCGCCTGTGGACCTACCGAGATGCTGTGCAAGTGCCCGAGCTGACCACTTTGTTAGCAAATCAGCTTGTTTGCTGCAGCAGCAGGGTGGAATAGGCTAGTCCTTGTGATGGTATGTAACACAAGTAATATCTCTTGCTTTGCACAGTGTAATCAGCTTGCAATTAGCTCACTCTACATTAACCTTCTTGATATTTTTCCCTTTTGTAAGACTGTGCACTTTAAACAATTAACTATAGAAAGTAATCCTTCAAGCAAATCAAAGCAATCCTTTAATTTTATCACCCTGCTGAAAAAGTATCAGGTGGTCAACTGGTCTTCATCAGCTGCTGGAAATTCTCAGGCTCACTGTAGCGTGGAGAGGTTCTTTAACCCATTCACATTTAGAAAAATGTCAAGATTTTCTATTTCTCACATAATATAATGCTGCATCATGAAGCTGCAATTGGAATTGTTTTAATGAAAAGTCTTGGGAGAGTCCTTTCCTATACAGACAGCTTTTACGCTTCTGTTTGTTTAGGCATTTCCATACACTACCTCTCAGAAAGCTTTGATGACACAGCCACTTGTACTGATAATTCCACTGCTTCACCTCCAGTGAACTTGATTCACTAAGGTTGGAGAGAACAAGGCTATCGTTGCTGATCTTGTGCATTGCTTTTTAATCCTCTGAAATAAAAGCCAGATAATGGGAAAATTTGTGTGGTAGGCAAACTTCTTTTTAGGTAGGAGAGTAAAAGTTTTAATGTCAGTTGTGGAAATGTGGAAGCTTGAAGTTTAGCTAAGGAAAATAAAACTTAATTCAAATTAAGAGTGCAGAACATGATCTGTCTTGCTGCTATTTGAATGGCTTACCCACCCAGAAGTTCCTTTGTCTCTTTGATAGTTTTGGGTTTTATCATAGGCTTGAATTTTCCAGAGTTATCCTGTAAAATGTGATTATTTATACCCTGGTAGGATAGTATAATAGGCATATGCCTGGTATTTCCTGTAAAAGTTTGCTTCTATTTAAATAATTGCCATACCTTGCTGATTTCTAAACTTAAATCACTCAACAGTGATGCTTATATGAATAAGAGCAGTGAAATTAGTGACAAAAACGTTTACAAATAATAATGCTGTGCATAAGCCTTATTCATATTATATTCATTATATGAAAAAAAATATTGTGGGTTATTTAAGGCTTTAATGAACAAAGTGATCTGAAACTCCTGTCCAGATATTTTGTTTAGAAGATGTTGAAAATGGTCAGCAGCTGCTTGGCCACCCCCCACAAAAAGTAATTTCATTCATTTCATTGAATTCCAGTAGATCAGAGCAATAAACTGAATTTATAATATGTGATCAGCTTTTACCAATGATATCTGTGAAAGCAGTATTGACTGGCTGTGATAAAGTCATCTTTTATCTCTCTTTGTAGAATGTGAGCATGTTTTGAAAATACAAAGCTGGATCCTACTCATCATGCTACATTTATCATGTTTTAATGTTGGCTTTGGCTTAGTTTTGATATGTATAAAAATTCTGGAATTTATGTGCACATCTGTTTTCTGTGTGCCCCAATTTAAAAAAAAAAAAAAAGGCAAAAAATAAATAAAAAAATAACCTGCATACATCTTATGCTGCAAAGATCTACTTTATATTCTTTTAGAGGACAAACTCCATTAGATATGCACTTACTGTACATTGGATTGTAAATCTTACAATTTAATGGTAATTCAGTGAGCAGTTATTGCTTCTGTGGCCTTTTTTCTTTCTTTTTTGTCCCATCTCACTTGTGAAATAGGGTTACCCTTTACAAGTGTCACATCCATAGATTCATCTTTTGTACTCTATAGTTGTTCCTAGTGCATCATTCTAAGTGAAAAGAAAAATAGGAAGCCAAAGCTACAGGAGGGGCACTGGGGGAGGGGGTCTATACATAGAAATACAGCATATAGCAGCAGAAAGACCAAGGCAGTTTAGCATCAACCTAACAGATTAAAATTTTGCTGTAAAGGTACATTTTCTTTAACCTCATTCTCATTCGTTTTTCCATACCACTGTAGCTGGTGTTTGAATTCCTAGGAAGCAGAAATGGTGTCTTAATGATACGAGCCTTTTTGCCTTGCTTACACTGTTAATACTCTTATCCCTTTTCTGATATGAAATACTTTTTGTAGAAACAATATACACATTTGTAAAGAAATTATAAAAGGATTCTCCTTTTGAAGATAATGAGTTCTCTTCAGGAACTGCAGGTTACGTGAAACACAAATGAGCTCTAAGTGGAGGGATTTAAAGTCCTGCTACAGCATTTAATTTCTTGAGGAAAGGAGTTCAGTTCAAGGTTAGCCTGTTATTGTGGCACTGGCAACTACTTCTCTCATTCCTGTTCTTCTGCCAGCAGTACCGCACAAAAGGCAGTCATTTTTATTTAATACGTAGGGAGGTATTAATCACTGCAGTGTTTTCTTGCAAAAATTTGTCTTATCAAATTCATTGTTTCACCACTCATGACAATAATAGGTGTTTAATTACTCAATAAGAGCAGTTTATAGATTCTATTTTTCCTGTTTGCTGGACAAATGGTATTGATTTTGTACTTTGATGCAACATGAAACTGTATTAAACACAATTAGAATTCTAAGGCTGGCAATGTATATCAGTTATGGTAACTGAGCTCCTTGCTAAAGAAACTGCATCTTCCAGATTTTCACTACATTTAAATTCCCAGGAGAAGAAAAGATCTTTAAGGACACTCCTTTTATTACATGAGTTCTTGGTGTATTTTTACTTGTTTTTCACTAGCATTTATGATTGCTACAAATTTTATATATTCAAGACAAATAGTTTATGTAATATTTTTTTCAGGTAATAATCCCCTTCACAGTGGTAATAAGTCATGCACATTCCAACCTCCTCAACAATTTTACCATTGTCTCATCCTGCCTTCATGCCATACTTACGAACAAGATATCTTGTGTGAAAAATAAAAATGATGTACCCCAAGCTTGAGTTTGGACAGTAAAAATTTATGAGACTAGGGAAGACAGCAGACTTCTTTTTCTATTTTTCCTAGAGCTTTCAGTTTTCTTCAAAGGGTGACTATTAAGCCACACGTTGGTTTTTATTTTTCTTTCGTTTTTTCTTTCTTTTTTTATTTTTAGTGATGGTTATTATTCTACTGTCATTCACGGGATGTTACTGATATATCAGTATCTGCATAGGCTTGAGCCCTTTCTTCAGGTAGGATTTTAGCTGGTCTGCAAAAGTTGCACTGACAAAATAATTGTTCAGTGCTTCCTTTGTGGGTCAGTACATTTTTTTATTACAATTCTTTTCTCCTACTCATGCTTTTGTAACAATTTCCAGTTGGGAGTGTTTAATGTTTTCTTATTTTGTGTTTGGTTCCAAAGAGTCAAAATTAAAAAGCATGAACTGAAGGTGATACTCAAGTATCTGTATCTGAATTAAGAAAAGAAGAAAGATTCCTGTCAATGTGCATTCCACTGTACAAACTTGTTTAAATAATCAAATCTTAATGATATTTTGATGCTTGTTGGATTCAAGCTACTAGGTAAATAAATTAGATAAAATCCTCAGTGTAAAATTCCTACTTTTTCTTCTTATTGATTTTATTTCTAGGTTTTGCTTGGAGCCTATATTTTTCCTCATTTAGCTCAGTTTGGGTATTTCTTGAAAATACAGACAGAATTTATGAAAAATGTACCTTGATTGAACAATATTTTCAAAGAAAACATGTCACAGAGAATTATCTGTGTTAATTTTTCCTGCATCTAAATGCTTTCAATGTACAATTGAAATAGAGAAAGTAAATGAAGTATTTGAAGTATCCTTCCTTTGAATTGCATATGTAGGTGTGGTGTGTGCTTGTTGGGGAGCATGCTTAATATCAAGAAACATCCATTGTTTAATCACCTGTTTTTAAAGGAAGCAGTATTTTTGCTCCCTTCTTAGGGAACCTATTTATGAATATTACAGAACATATTACAGAATTTCACAATATGTGTATTAACACACGTTCATGGTGTTGTTATAATTTTTTCAAATCTTTTACAGAGTATTCCCCAAACTCTGAAAAGCTCTGATTCCTTATTTAAGCTTACTTTAAGAGCTTCAGTGGGACTACTCGTACTTAAACTTAAGGACATGCTTAAGTGCTTTGCTGGGTCAGACTTTATACTGGGTGGACCTTCTTGTTTCTCCTTTCAGACAAATGATTTATTATTTCCTATGTGTTCTGAATAACTTAGACACCAATGGCTCGTTCCCCTGTTTGTGTTTTAGGCGGTGGGTTAGGTGTTCTTCACTTTATGAAAATCTATACAAATCTCAATTACATGAACAGCAGGTAAGACTTAAAATTAAAAGGATGTAGGATGCACATTCTAATCTGTGGTGATGTCTCAGCTATCCAGATGTTATGGGAAAATTGAATAAATGTAAGTGGGATTCTGAATAATCGAATATATTGTTCTTATTTATTTGGATTACTGTTGCACTTAGAGGTCTCAACCAAGATGGTGACCTTGTTGTGCTGGTATTGTAAAAACATGTAGTGAGAGACTGTTCTGCATCAGAGAGGTTACATTCTAAATAGCTGAGATGCACAAAGGTTAATAGGGACACAAAGAGGCGCTGAAATGTGAAGAGACTTGCCCAAGGTCATATAGCAGGTCAGTAGCAGAGCTGTGAGTTAAGCCTACATCTCCGGACTCCTATTGCAGTGTCCTATACACTAGATTGCCTCCCCAATGATTAAACTATCTGCCTTTAATAGCTATTGAGGGAAGTAATTGTCTTTGATTTAGCAGGGAATTTTGGACAGTGACATTTGACTGAGTTTCTACTTGGTTCTTGCACGTCGTAGAAAATACAGAGATATATTTTGATAATATGGGAAGGAACATTAAAGCATGACTTATTTTTCCCTGCTTACTGCAAATTTAGTAACTACTTTCTGAGAAGTGGGTGCTGTTTCATAAAACATGAGCTACAACTGCTAGTGTTTCTTGCTTTTTTATGCACGTATTTTTTACTTTTCAGGTGTAGCATACAAAATCAGTGGTAGGGCTAACCACCTTGATTGTCTCTGGGCAATACTGTTTTAATTACTTTGGCCAAGCCATCCTGAAGCCTGTATCCTCCTTATGACAGTTCACTTCAGAAGCTACACTGCTTCATTTCAGTAACTTTATTACCATTTGGCTCAGAGATTGCTATTTCGCCTTGGCCACAGATTTCATCAGTTGCCCGGTTCACCTTTGTCCACACTATACTTGTGAAATGACCTGCTCCTTTAGTGCTTGTCAATAGTAAATTGCTGCATCCTCAGTGTCCAGGCAGAAGCACAGTAAAGAACACAACTCTTTATTAAATTACTGGATTTTACACTTAATTTTTTTGGATTAAACCTGAATGTGAAAAGTCTTAATTACCATTTAATGCCAAGTAATTAAAGCACTGGCCAGGGTCAACTATATAAAGCACATCAGTTTGAACTGCCACCTGATTAATAGGCTTGGTGATATAAAAAGTTCAGCACAAAAGCATGCTCTGCCAGGGTCACTGCTTTAATAGCTGTGGAAGGTGCAGTTTTTGCTGTAATTCTGCTCTAACAATTGGATCAAAATAATAATTTGTGGGGTGTTCATGGTTGGCTTCTCCAGCATGACGTCAGGTGAATTATTTGAATTTGACGTCATTTAAATTGGTTTTGTGGACTATATTGATGAGTAAACCGGTTTGGCTCAGATCTTTTCTTAATTTCATTTACAATCTTCAATGTGAACCATCAAGTATCATTTTTTTCCAGTCTTCTCTTACAGATGAGAGTTAAGGGAAGGACAGAAGATGTAATGTGCTTCAATTGTGTGTCTATATTTTCATCTGTTTACATATATACAAATCATTGATTTATTGTAGCTCAGGTGCTGTACGCACTTAGGTGTGTGTTTGCCTGTGTGTTTGGGAGTGTGTGCACACAGAGTTATACTGAATAGCTGGCTTAATAGCTGGTTTTATATCCCTGTGTGTGTATATAATATATAATCTATATCTCCCCGTACTGTATTGTGTTATGAATGCTTTTCCTGCGCCATGCTTAGCCCCAGAGACTCTGGTCTGCAGGATCATTTGAAAATTGTGCTGTGTTCACATTTAATATAGTGGGGTTCTGTTTTGTTTTTTAAAGTCTTAACAGTTTATTGATAGGGCCTGGGCAAACTGCTGCACCTTCAGAGGACTCAATTAGCTTTTGCCGGGCTTTCAGTACGTGCAGCCGGCAGCCCATGCATTAGCAATTGCAGGATGGGAGCCATAATGATTTTCACCTACTGACAGCTCTGTGAGCATTAATTTTGACAACACCCTACAAAGTAGGTAAGTGTGGTTATTCCCACTTTATTCCTGAGGCCTCAAAAGGAAGGATTAAAGCCTTGATCCCACTGATAAGTGTGCATGTGCATAGCTCTAAACATGTAGGCAGACTTATGTATTTGAGTGGGAGAGCCTTTTTTAGCAAAGTTAAGGACATATGTTTTGAGCAAATTTTCTAAGTGAGCAGAAGATTTCCATGTCAGAGCTAGGTTTTTGGGTCTGGAATACTTGGTTCTGGCATTGTTCTTCATACTTCAGCACCACTTTCAAATGAACTTACAAATACTGGGTTTTATTATTTACTACAATGATTACATAATATATAATAGCAAGGGTGTTAGCTCTCGTATTTCCAGTGAAGATTGCTGACAGTTGTGTGAGTTATTTCCTGTGAATTCACTTCAGTTTTGATGTCAGTGTGGATCAGGTGTTTTACTTTGCTTTTTTGTTATTGTTTTTGAATGCAAATTTTGCTTTTACTTATGCTCTGTATAGTTATAGCACACAAGGTTCTTTGAGATTTGGGTCTCTGTACCAGATGCCCCACTTTTCTGCAAGAGCATGTGCACAGAGGATGCACTTAAAGGCAACAGAGATTAAGTCAGGAGAAACAGTTCTCTTGACTTTTATTACAGGCTTGTTTGAAAACCATGGCTGCGACAGCTCGCCCAGCCATGGAAGAGGCCAATGTGCTTTTCCTCCAGCCAGGCTGGAGGTGAACCCCCCACCCCTCTAGGCAAGCCAGAATTTCCTTGAGGACACTTCTTGGCAGAGCAGCCCTTGGGCTCTCTCACTGCCTCCTGCTCCAGTACTCTTTTGCTCACTGGCTGCTGGTACTGGGGGCTGCATGTGGGTTTTGGGGGGAGCTGGGATTCATTTCATCCCATCCTCCGGCGTGAGCCACAGGAGTTGGTTTGCATCCAGCTCTACAAATGGAGCGCTGCATGGGTAGTGCAGGACCATATTGCAAATGGTGCCATGTGGGGCTGGCACAGTTGCTGCTGAGCCCTGGTTCCTTTCTCTCCGGATGCTCGTAAAGCTCTCCTTTAATTTGACAGTTGCGGAGTGCACATTTTAAATAATAAATGGGAAATCCGACTTCCACTCTTTTCTTTTGGCATTTTCTCATGATCTGCTTCTGTTAAGGATGAATATCTCCTGCTAGATGGGAATAAACACACTGATGTATGTTCACAGGCTCTGAGATATTGTTCAAAGCAGCTACAGGTTGTTTTATCAACCATATACCTTTCAGTTTTACTCTTAAAACAGGACCAACACAGCAATAAATTGAAACTTCAATTGTCAGAGTATTTCAGGCTCTAATAAATAGACACAGCAAGCCTAGCTATTTTTTAATATTCCTACTACGATGAAATAAGTTTAGCTGAATGATTCTGGAGATGAACGATTTCAGCACATTGAGCAAGGAAAAGGGAACCTTGTGGTGCTAAGCAAGTGATTTCACTGATTAAACTATAGAAATTATGCCTCAGGCTGTGCTGTAGTTGGAACTTCCTATAAGACTGTGTTCTTTTCATAATATAGCTGATAGACACAAGGCACTATCAAAATGTCAGTCATTCAAATTTAGGCATTCATAAACACATTTCCAAAAGTGTTGCCCTATTTTGCAGGTGGCAAAATAGAGGCTGAGAAAAGTTGGTTGAGAAGCACTGTGACTTAGCAGTGACTCTTGTAGTAGTCAGATGGGATTACTGAAGCTCCAAGGTTAACTTCTAAAAGGGTTAAATTTTGAAAAGGTGGTGGGACCAAAAAGGAAAGGATTTATTAGTGTATTTGAACTTGTTTTCAGTTCAGTCAGTAGCAGATTGATGACGATAACACCAGCTTTCTTTTCTGAACTGGATCTAGGCTTCCGAAGCATTTTCATATCCTCTGGTAGATCTGTTGGAAATCTGTCCACAGGACTCGAGATCATCACAGCTGAAAAACGTGGACTGCAAAGATCAGTGTGATGATAAAAAGAACCCATTGTTTTCCAAGTCCCTTGTTCCAAGACTTAGTTTGACAAGTTCAAAACAGCCTTCTTGCAAATACATGACAAAACTCTGAAAAAATTAGAGCATCAAGTCCTGTGTCTTTAAATATGCTGGTTCTTTATTCTCAGAAATTTAAAAAACTAGCCACTAGTTTAAAATTGCTCACTAACCCATAGAGAACACTTTTGATAGGAGCATATGCATGAAAATGCTTTGTAGAGCCTCCCCCCGCTGCATACAAACAGAACCAAATAAACAGCAGCAGGGTGGGTTTTGGTTTTTTATGTTCTGGAAAACTCTCCTGTGGACAGACTAACTACATGACATTTTAACCTGGTCTGAGGAGGCAAAGGTTAGTAACTGGAAGGAAAAAAAGAAAATTATGATAAAAGTTGATACCCAATCTAAATAAATATTTGAATGCTCTTTAACAATTACAGACTATTGAATTTTTCAACATACAAACCTATTCCATACAAAGGAAGGTGCTGAGTGCAGACATATTTCCACGGAGTGAAGTGAGTACATCTCAATTCTGATACCTGCCTGACAGTTTGACACAGTTAAAAAAAAAGAGTTTGGTGAACAAAACATAGAATTGTTTTGTTCTATTAAGAAATGTCATCATTTATCTAAGTAGAACTATTAAGCCATAACCTGTATCTTTTCTTTCACCTTGGTGTATGTCTAGGGTAAAGGTTCAAACCAATTCTTTTCATGTACATAATCATGGGCTGCAATTAATTACAATCTAGTTCTTTTTTAAAAGAATCCATTAAGAAATCATACCAGATGAACACCCACTAAAGTAGAAAATCTGATGCATTAAGAGTTACAGGCTTGCCATGTAAACTTTGCGTAGCATTTAACAACACTTAGAAGAACATTAAGAGTAACTTATGTGTTATGGCAGTATTCACAGAAATGAAAATTAGAAGAAAAAAACAACATGCAACTAAACCAAGCCTGTGTCCTTCTCAGTAGGAGAGAACATTGATTGTCACTGCAGCAAGAAAGCCTTTGCACGATCTTACGACAAAATGGGTGTTAAAGTAATGGTTTACTAACTAGAAAGTGACCACACAATACTGCAAACCAGTTATTAATCTGAAAAAAAAAAAAATGTTTGTCTTCCATTAAAAGAATACAGAATAAACAGGAAAAAAAAAAAAGTCATTTGCTGTCCTGGAGGGAGATAACTTATTTAGACACAGTTTATCAGAATTCTTGCATAGCATTGCAGTTGCCACAAAGCAGCCCTGGTAGCCTGCTCACTAAAGCATTGGGCGGTTCAGGCATGTCAGCCATTTCAGGTACCTAAACAGTGGGTGCACCAACCAGGAATCTGGTATCTGGAGGACCTAAGTGAGGTAGGAATGTACATCTGAAATAAAAATCTGTCTTGGTGACCATAACAAGAAACATGCAAGCTTAGATTGAAGACCTGCCTAACTAGCTGTCTCTTGGCAGAGGTCAACAGTGGATGGTAGAGAAGAGTGTGAGATCCCACAAGTGTGGAGCTATGCAGGAGCTGCAGGCACTGTGGCAGGAGGAGTGTGCACCCACACTACGATGGGCGCTGCGGCACTGGACCACAATGCTCAGCAGGGTGTTTAGTTTCCAAAGGAACTCAGTTTGCACTGTGTAAAGCTACTGAATGAGAAATAAAGTTTTAACTGATTGCCATAATGTCTAGCCACTGAAGCAGATTTAGGGTGGGCTTTTTTTATACAGTGGACAATTGTTATGTTATTAGCTGGAAATATGCTAATGACTCTAATAGGAATAAAATAAGAAAGGATTCCATAGAAATTGCTCAAACTATCACATTTAATAGGCAGTGATAATCCTTCTGTAGTTTTTTTAATCACTCTATCAACTTCTAGAGAAGTAATATTTTTCCTCTGTCAAATTTCATAGATTGGAAATGTCTTAAAATTGTAATTTCCAGTAAATTTATGTAGAGTTTTTCATAGGAATACATAGGCTGCTGTGGGTACTGAATTAGAAAGTTTTTAAAAGGAAATAATTATAAAAATAGAGCCTTCCGAGACACATTTTTCATTAAATCAGTCAGTAGGAAGAGTCTTACTTGTGGTACCTCCAAAAAGTTCTGCCAGAAAGAAATACGGTATTTAAGACAGAGATAAGAGAATAGTAGATTTAATATCTGCAAAAAAAAATTTTTTTTTTGGACAGGCTCACAAAGTACAACTGGTGTAGTGAAAGGAGAGAGAGCTGCTGTAGCCTAGCAATTATTTAATTACAGTTAAGGAGGGCTGAGGAACATAGGCACAGGTTTTGCAATAGTTGTCCTTGGTCTGATAGGCCCCATGGGCCTGCTCATGGGGTGCTTGACAGGGAGCCAGATCCTGGGGTTATGTTTCTGGAGCTGTAGGAGAGTGGCTGTGGGATGCTGTGGTTGTCTGCATCTTCTGGAGGTTCACCCCTGTATCGTCCTCACTCTGTCATCAGACACTTCTACGCCTTTTACTGTGTAATGGTGGTGGTGGTTGTGGTCAACTTCTGGAGACAGAGAGGCAGCAAATGCAGTTTTGTTTTGTTTACAAGAGTTGTACCTCTGCTAAATCAACAGTCGTTGGAGAGAGAACTGGAAAAAATGTATGACTAGGAGAAACTACCATGAGTTTAAGTTGCTTTTGTATCATTTGTAGGATAGCTTTTCAGTAGCAGTCTTTGTGTTGCTTATACACTAAAAGCCTCTTTCATGAAATCCATATTTAGGTATGGTTTTAATTAAGTACATAAATAAGTTTCAACTTTTTAGTTGAGGTGCTCCCCTAGATGGAGCCTAGCCATGTTAATAATTCATTTTTAACATCTGTGGTGTAGAGTACGATGGGAAGGCTTCTTAAGGATTTTTTTTTTTTCCTTTACTTACTAGACCAGGTCATGCAGTTAGGAAAAAGCAGAAAAGTTTTCAGCACTGTAAGCCTTCGTTTAGGTAAATACATCAAGTTATTTGAAATCTCTCATCTTAAAATGAAAGTATTTGTGTCACCTGTGACGTCCAGTGCTTTGAAAGTCATTAGAATGTGAAATAATAAACTTACATGTAAAACTACTAATGAGAAACAAAACATTTTCAGTAGCACTAAAATGCATTATGGAAATGTCAAAGAATAGTCCCTAATATCATGTTGCTGTGCCTTACATTTCCAGGTACACTATAATCATTAAATCCTGAGAATTGGCTCCAAATACATCAAAATGAGGAACCCCTTTGCACGACTTTCATGTTCAACTCTTCTTACAAGTTGGTAATTAGAGTATTTAACCTTACTCTCCCTCCATTTATTAGAAAATGCTATTTTTTTAACAATTACAAAAATACTAAAGCAGACCAAGCGGTTATTTTGACGAACAGCTTGAAACATTCTTGCCTAAATTCCACAAATAAAAAAGCCAACTAAATAATCACCCTGAGCAGATTTTCACAGAGACCTCAGTCAACCTTTATAAAGGATAATTACACTGGTGTTTTAACGTGGGGCAAAGGAAATTATAAAATTAGGGCATAAGAGACACTATTCCTATTTTGAGAAGGTAGTAGAATAATTGGTAAGGGATTTTTATTGCCATTTTATTATACAGAGGTGGTTTTTTTTACTTTCACATAGTTGGATATTTTTTTCCAGACTCTTTAAGCCTCATTTTTTGTGGCTTGAATCTGGGCAGAGTGGGTAAAAAAACTGCATTCAGTGAGATCTCCAGTGTTTTAATAGTACATTTTTGAAGTTGTGGATGTTTATGTGTGTGTTAACTCTGCAGCTCCTGTCACTTCCCCCCTCACTAACTCTCTCTCCCTGTGCCTTTTGTCTGGTAGATGAAGAATGCCCATTTAAAGCTGCCAGCACTTTACCAGTTACTTCATTAAAGTAAGGACTGTGAACGTTGGCTGGGGTAGGTCCATTGCTAGCTGACATCTTTTGGGACACTGGAGTGAAATACAGGGTTATAGAGCTCTTCTGATGTAACAAGATCAGAATCAGCCCCATGAATCACATGGGCTAAATTGTCTACACAAAGTACATTGCCCCATATCATCTACATAATGCTGTCTAGTAGAAGTAAAAGTACATTTGGCATTTCATATTTTCTTTTATATGTCTGTAACACAGGGTAAAACTAAATTTTTCAGTTTTGTACTGCCTTTATTTGACTGTTTCTATTGAGTAAACTTGCAGAACTAAAACAGCAGCGCTACAAACATCTTACAGTCCTGAACTTCTTTCCCAGCGTTGCTGTAATACTTGTGTTCTGTACTGCGCCATTATTTCATGAGATCTAAAGATAGGGTTGCAGCAGCAAGGGCAAACATTCTTACAGTTGGTACAGAACCGGCATTTTAAAACGAAGTAACGTTCATTACGTTTTGCTACATTTGGCAGTTTTAATTTTTTCTAAAGAAATTTTTTTTTTTTTTTAATTTGATTGCTTTCAATGGGTTTTGTTTTCTTGGCTTTCTTGTACATTTTGCAAACTGAGATGAAGAAGGAACCTAACTCTTCTAGATCCAATGTCTGTCCTGGTAATAATGTAAACCTATGTGCTAAAGCAGAGTTTCACTGTTAGGGAATAACTGCATAAACAATAAATATGCAAGTAAGGGAGTAACTCTACAGGACATTTAGCTGTTGTCTTATCTTCTTTGCCAAAGGATATTTAAAAAAAAAAAATTAAAAAAGAAAATTTCATTTAATCTTGCTTGCCCTTTTCCAGGCCCACTGTGATTAATTTAAAGCACTTAGAAATTATTTTGAAAGGAGTCGTTCTGTGCAAAATATAGGCATGAATTCATAGTTTTGTTTTGTTTTTTTTCAGGATTTGTTTGACAGAATTTCACCTAACGCTCTATCCAAACCAGCAAGCTTCACTTAGTTTCAGCCCCAAATTACATTGTTCGACCCCAGTAGAAGTTTCCTCCATTTCAACAAATCGAGCCCAAGTTTGTGTGACAGTGGATAGATGAGGTGAGCTGATGAGGGTCTGGGAGGCATTGCAATCAAAGTGGCAGGTGAGGCAGCTCTCAGTGAATGGATTTGAAGGACTAAATGTAAGGGTTTAGAAATGTAGGAATTGCCATAGTGGATTACAGCCAAAGTCCATCATGAAAATATCTTGAGTTTGTCAGTAGCTATCAGAAAACACGTTAGAGAAAGGTGTATGAAAATTGTAGTAACAATCAAAACCAAGACGAGTGAGAAGAATTGTATCAATTAAGTCTAGATCTGTTTTACAAAATCTGTGCTTCCTAAAGGTTTCTTTTGGTAATCTTAACCCAAGGCAGTTTATCTTGGTATAATTGAATTGCACACACATCATCAGACTGGTATGAGTTTTCTTTTTTTTTTTTTCCCCCATCTGTGGATTAATGCAGTTATACAGTGTGTTCCCTGTGAACTGCGAGTTATCAGCCTGTAGATACTGAGACTAAGATGAAGAGCGAGGACTATTTTTATTGTAATCAAACAGCTTAATTGAGTTTGGCACATTTGTTTTGGGTTAGATAGTGGCAGGATAAAATTGTGGGGAAGGCTGAACCTGCGTGTACTAAAATTTGCTCTCAGTATGGATGCTCTTACAAGGACTGGATGGCTGCGGAGGACTCGTATATTACAAATACACATGATTCATTTCAATTGGTCTTTTAAGTTTTTTAAATCATATTTGTCCTCCTGCTGCACTGTTTTTGCCAGTGTAAAGATCATAGGTTTTATTTGATTATATTTTGGTAATCTGTTAAATGAGACTGGGTCACCTTGCACCATGCAACATTTCACTCCACTGCTAAAACTTAATGCCATCTTTTTATCTTTCACTGAGTGGATGTCAGAGGACATAACATTAATATAAGACAGGCATCTCTAATATTTCATGAATGGCCTTTAAAAAAAATACTCAAAAAACAAACCTAGGAATTAAAAATTGACACTAGACTAGTGAATTTAGTCACCTTTCTCAGATGTTGAATGGTTTTCCATTTATGTATCTCATCTATTATAAGACCTATTCTTTGTTCAGCAAGGCTATTAAAAAGCACAAGTGGCTTCCTCAGATTGAATATACTGTTTTTCTGTTGGGGTGGGGGGATGGAGAGATTTCCATAAAAACAGTGGTCAAGAACTGAAGAAAATACCCCAAAATAAGGCTGGTAGCTTTTCAGTGGGTTAAAGTTCACTATTATGAACTGTGAGACCTGGGATTTTGTGCTTCTTTGTAATTTTTTTTGTTTACCTCACTTTCTGTGCCTTAAAAATTAGTCTATACTTTCCAGCTTTATAGGTATGTCAGGTAGGTTAAATCAAGATTTTATAAAGTGTTCTGAAAAAAGTGCATCCTATTAGTAAATTATGGGGTCTTTGCCTCCATTTTTTTTATATGCTGCATTTATCAAATGTACTATTCCAAAATCATGAGGCAGTAGATACAGAAGTGGATAGCTATGTGTACATTTATATTTTTTTTATGTTATATGTCTACAGATTTATTTAGAGATATCGGAATGTTGGGTTAGATACAGCTCTTTGTAGCAATATCCCTGCATGCTAATTTTTATATATGGTAGAAGATACATAATGCTTACTGCTAAAACATGCAAGGATGATGTATTTTTTGCATTCTCTCATACCTAAGGGTAGGAGAACTCTAGTTAAACTTCTGAACATTAGAAATTTCAATGTCTAATCCTTCATTGGACTAACTGTGCCATTAGATTAAAGCATAAGAGAGAGAGAGAGGGTGGCTATGGTGGTATGCAGGATTTATCCATGAACTGAAATAATCATGAAATGGTATGGTGTGGTAGAGGATGTATTCATGTCCAAAACTGGATTAAGCTATCAGTGGTATCTAATTTATATGTAGTAGTTTCAGCAAAAAAGAGTGGAAGAGACCTGTAAGATCATCAGTAGAGTCAACTGATATTGCAGATACCATGTCAAATAATCTCTTCCCAAAATTTACTGAGTTCCATAAATTTATGGAGCTCTATGCGTAGTATCGATTATCTCCACAAAATTGATATTTTATTTGGCAAAAATCAGTGTTAGTAAGTTCATCTGTATCAGCATAGTAGAATTTTAGAAATTACTTGCTAGACATACTGGCCAGATAAACAGTTTGATAGAGTTAATTCATTCCTAGTTTCTAAAGTAAGTGTGCAAAGAACTGTCAGCAGACTCTTCCCGCCCCACAGTTCTGCTGTCTTTTAAGTACAGAACAAATGCACATCTGCCCTCAGTGTTGGCACCCCCCCTGGATATACGTGGTTTTAACAGACTCCTCAATTTCTTTATAAAATGTTGGCTAAGATAGGTGGCTTTCCAGACAGATTTTGTGAACTAATAGTGACCTTTATCACAACCAAATTGCACTGTTAAATTTCCTCAGCCCTTTAGACTCAATAACTATGTTTTGTTTGTTTTGGTTATTAATGTGGGTTCTTTTTAATTCACATATGCAAATGTAAAAATCTATCACTGTATGACAATATGTAGATTTGTGGCAGTCCCACGAGGACCTTGGGTCCATAAACCAGTGGCTTTATTATGTAATGCTGCATAAATGTTGTATTTTCATCTATGACAGATATAATCTTGAACCTGTATTTTTCATGTTGCTTAACTGTTTCAGAACATCATGTGTGAGAGAACGCATCAAAATGGAAATTGCTTCTACAGAGGCAGCAATAAATATTGGTTGGGTATATTGCATTGTTGGGCTCCATGTGTTTTAGGATGTTCTCAATTCTCTTGCCCTAATCAACACTGTAAATACATGCTGCACTTCCTGGTCATCTATTTGTTGGATTAACAATTTGGACCTTGCAGTTTCTACCATACATTTTGATTCTTTACTATATATAGTCATGGTTATTTAAGAGCATCCTCTAATAAAATTACTCTAAAACCTCCTGTCTTTTCCAGCTATTCAAAGAAAGGCAAATTATGAAAATTCTGTGCATAATATTTGGGGTTAACTAGCAGTTATTTGAAGATTAACTAGTTAAAAAGCTGAGAAAAATCTTTACATTTGTGCAAAAATCTGTATCCCTGTGACACGCAGAAATTTGCCGCCTTCTCATTTAAATATTGGGAGGGGTTGTGTTTTGTTTTGTTTTAAAAAAAAGGTACTTACTATGTAAACTCCAGCAGAGATTAAAATAGTTTATAGTGCGTTATTGAAATACATCAATATTTGCAGTGATATATGATGTGAAAAAAAAAAAAAAAAGCAAAGGGCAAATATGTCTGATTCTGACAATTTTGTGCAGGAGGTTTTAGACACAGTTGTTGGCATATTGCTTCTATTGAATATTCCCTTAAAGGATTTTGCTTAAGTCATTTCTCCTTTAAAGTCTTTATAAACATGTAGTTCATGTCCCATTTTTTATCTACTCTCTGCTTTATGCTGTTGAGTTAGAATAGAATCAATCATAGTTCCCCACCTTGTCTTTCAAGTGAGCATAGTACTGTGATGGCCACGTACCTTATTTAGTTTTAGGGCCCTTTATTGTGTCAGTGATACCACTGTGTTTCCTGTGGAGCCTGAGTACTCTTATGAATGACTTTCCAGCACCAGATGTAGTATATACCAATTTTCTATTGTATACTTTCCTCTGTGGATCAATATGGTTTTTAATTAACATCCTAACAAAATTATAGTTATGCTCAAAGGCTCTCTCCCCTTGTATCTTGCCAGGAACTTGGTCTTTGGCAAGTTCCTATCATACTAGACATTGTCAAGAACAGACATAATTTAAATCCCTTTTCATTTATCCGGAGGCAAAGACACTTTTCTTTCTTTCCTCTTCAGTAGATATGCACAGAAGTTTGTTAACTGGGGGGATGGAGCTGCAAGCCTACTATAAACATCAAAGGTGACTTGATACAGAGATTCTTGGAAGAAGTTTCCACCATACTTGGAGTGTCATGACACTGTTTCATTCAACTGCTTTTCCACATTGCATTACATTAATAACCTCCTTGCAGGTTTCTTGGCAGATGAGGAGAAAGGGAGGCCTTCAGTAGAAAGTTGGATGATGATTTTGAATGAATGAGGATGAAGATGAACTGTTAGCCTTAAAGCTTGTATGAGGTAGTCAGAACCGAAGAGCTGTGAAGTAGGTCAGTACTTTCGTCTTCTTTTTACATCAGTTCTGCAGAACTGCATTTACAAATGTTTAGCTTATATTCACACATAGCCCAATATTTCTGTGTCTCCTCCTTGACTGTACTCTATGCTAGATTATTTTCTGTTGTTTTATCCCTTCTGTCATGTAGCTTTTGAAATCTCTTGTGCTAATAAGCATCTGATAGATCTCACCAGGAGTCTTGGCTTCATCTTTAGTCTTCCTTCATTCTAACAATTCTGCCTACAGTACATACTGTTCACAGGGTAGATGTCGCATATTGCTGTTCAGCTGCCAGGCTTTCGAGTAATAAGCCCTGCATTTCATTTCTGAATTAGTGTAAATTATGATTTTAGGAGTGTTCTTCCCCTGACAGAAGACAGAGTCCAATGCCACATCCTTGACCATGGCTGAAGAGTGTACAGCAGTCGGGGAAATAAGTTTGTGACTGATCACTCAGTTTCTTAGGATGCTTGCAAAAAATACGCTTCATCTTTTTGAAGTGGAAGAGCTTTATAGTACTCCTCTGGTTCTTTTCTATGGGATTTAGAAACTTGGCCATTTAGTCCACAATGCCATTTCTTTCCAAGGTTCTGTAACAGTATTGCTAAAAAAAACAAGTTAGCATTCAACACAGTTTCAGACTAACAATGAATTTAATTACTTAATCTAGTTAGAATTTGAGATGTTTTGTACTGTTATTTAGACTTAAGAAGTTGAATCCAGTTTTAATCAAAGCCAGAAAGCCCATTTTCTCTGGCTGGATTGTGTTTTGATGTTCAGTTGTCTAAATAGTGTGCTGTTGTTAATTGTCTAAGGTTCCTTTAGGCAAAAAGGTAAATTTGATGTCTCTTATCTTCTTCCTTTCTGAAACTGAAATAGGGTGCCCTATTCCTCCCATGTTATAGTACCCAGCAATCCCAGGATGATCACTTGCATCCTTTAAGGCTTGCAATTAATGTTTCCCACTGTGAACATGTAACACTACATGCAGTGGCAATGGGAAAGAACCCCAAATGTTGTTAATATCATATATACATTATTTGTTAATTTCTTTCTATGTATCTTCTCTGGACTTTAAAAATTACCACCACTTGCTCACATTAATTAATGATACTGCTGTGTTATAACATGGATTGGAATCTACCTAGGCACCTTTTTCAGTATCTGTGTTATTATTGTCTATTAAATCCATTAGACTTGAGGATAAAACTTTTAGATCTCTCCATTACTTAGAACTACTTAGACTTTTGCTTAATAAGTTGTACTTTATCAGATATTACTGTCAGCTATGCTGTATCTAGTACAAATACTGCATATACACCATCACCAGCTTAGATGTCATTTTAGTAGGAGCTGCTGTCTCAGCAAAATGAGAATATTAATCTAAAATAAGTGTATTTTTTTTTCCAAGCAACATAAACAAATCTATCCTACTTAGAGCTGCAGTGTCAATATTTTGTACTGCCTGTGTTGACTTATTCATTGTGGTTTTTGGCATATGGGACAACTCTGAAGATTCCATTTCTGGCCTTTCATTTTAGGCCAGTTGAGGGTATTTCTGGCCCTTACCTTAGATATTTTTTCAGCCTGTGAATAATTTTCATATATACTTAAATGTACATTCTTAAATACTTTAGAAATTCCTGTATATTTAAACATAGTCCCATGTTGCACTGAAAATTCACTCCTTGGTGATATAGGGAGTAGGTACTCCACTAAGTTTGTTTCATTTTGGACAAAAGCTTTAGTAATTAATGTTTGTCCACTGTTCTAGAGAGTGTCTACAACTGCTGAAACTTTCTGAGTTTTGACCTCAGCTTGCAGATCTTCCACTGATTGCTGAAAAAGAAAAAAAACCTTTATCTATCTGGGAAGGAAGGAAGGAAACTTTGCTGAGCATTTTTAGCAAAGGACAGAGATAGTTTAAGACGTGTTCTAGTCAGTGCTAGGTTCCTTTCAATACCAAAATGTCTTTAAGGTTATTCAATGGGTACTTTTTAGATTTATAAGTGCTCAGGATATTTGTATGTTTAAATGGTACCATCGTAGGATCATTATGCCAGAATATTCTCACTCACAAAAATATAAAGGATTTCTGATGCAAATCCTAACAAAGAGATGAAACATTGATTGACTTGTTGAAGATTTTCATTAGAAACGCTTTGCTCAGGTGTAAATCGGCAACTGGTTTAGACGTAAAGTTCTTTATATATGTTCCTCATTCCAAAGCTCATTCCAAAGCATCATTATACTTTTGTTTATCTGGTAGAGCTGGGCAATGATAGCCTCACCATGAAATCAGCTTTTTCAGTTAACTTCTTGCCTAGATTTGTTGCTTCCACTCTCTAGAATGTACATGTTTGCTTAGCTTTAGCCTTCAAAAATTCTGGTTCTTGCTCAGAACTTTCTGGCCATGATCTCTTGCTTTTCACTCCACTCCAGTTCAAAATGGTATTACCCAAGTAAAAATCTTTGTATCTTTTATGTCATCAAAGTTGTCTGGTTGAATCACAGAATCGTCTAGGTTGGAAAAGACCTTGAAGATCATCCAGTCCAACCATTGACCTAACACTGACAGTTCCCAACTACACCATATCCCTAAGTGCTAAGTCAACTTTACTCTTAAACACCTCCAGGGATGGGGACTCCACCACCTCCCTGGGCAGCCCATTCCAATGCCTAACTACCTGTTCTGTAAAGAAATGTTTCCTAATATCCAGTCTAAACCTTCCCCGAAGAAGGTTTTGAAGAAAGTGCCAAAAAAAAAAAAAAATTACTCTTTTACAAAGGTGTTCACTGCTGCTATGAATAATTCTTTTTCCTAGTGGCACTACTGTCATTTTTTTGTCCCTACCATACATGCTCTGTGGGTTCTTGCTGATTGTCTGCAAAATTGTTCAATTGTTGCCTTTTTTTTCTCTGTATGTTAACCTGTATATTTCCACATGATAGTTGTGAAAGCAGGTACAACTCCAAGACCTGTTTTTGTTAAATTCCAGCTTGAAATCTGTATACTGTTCTGGCCAATGCTTCTTGTAATATTTTGATTTTTTTGTTAACGTTGAAAGGCTGTTGGCTTGTGTAACTATCCATCCTTCCCATCAGACAACTCTTGCCTTCAATAATGTCTACTAAACTGCATGGTTGCCTCTTTCAATCCAAGATCAATTCTAAATCCACTTCTCTCTGGTTTCAGTTTGAACAGTTATGTCACTTGTTTTTCTTTATCACACAAGTGTAGAGAACAGCATTCTTCGAATTCTGGAATAACTTCATAGCCACCTTCGACTGCATTTATTGAAAGCTGATATGTGTGTCCTGTGCTTCAGAGACAGTTGTTATCTAAAGCACCTGACTACCTTTCTCTTTTGCTGTCACCTTTGTCCTGCAGCTATAGAATTTCACTTCCTTATTCACTGTTTTGGGAAGTGAAAGTTATTTGGGCACCACATTTGCTCTGTTTATTTTTGGGGGGCATTTTACTTATCTTCCTTTCACTCCTGTATGACAAAGTGTACAGTGAGACTTCATCACCTGACATGCACATGAGATCTCCACTTTATTCTGTATCTTTCTCCAAAATGAGAGCTCCTCAGCACTCCTGTAGATAACCTGTTTGAAGGGACATATTAAGGGCACAAGGAAGGACAGTACAAAGATGAATGCCATGGTATCACCATTTGTCCGTAGTCTTATCACCTCTTGTAAGTCTATTATCATTGCTTCAGTAGTCCAGTGGCAACCTTGGCATGCCAGGGAAAGTTTCCATGAGTTTCTGTCTTTCCCTAATAGTAGCCTGCTACAGTAGCAGCAAAAGTTATTTTGCTGGCTTAGCTTCACCCAAAGGTCTTTGCTTTAATTAGATTGCCCACCTGTCACTTTTTCTGTACACCTTAAGCCAGAATTATCTGGCAAAATGTGGGCCTGAAGGATGCCTGGATCTAGGTCCAAGCATGGTGAATATTATTGTGTACAATCCTGCTGTTACTTAGTATGGTCCCAACACCCATGCTTGTGTGGTGAGGTACAGGATCTTTCTTCAGCTGGTCTGGAACCAAAACATTAAATTGGATCTGAGTACTGAGGTTATGTTGATACTTTGTTAATCAAAATCCCTCAATTTATGGAGAAATCATCTGCAAAATTTCAGATATGAATTAAATTAGCAGTTGTAATATTAGAGAATGTTTCTTGAATACATGTTTTTGATTTTCAGTTACAAATCCTCAAGTGCACTTACTAGATTTAATACAAATTACTTCAGAGGTGGTTTTTAGCAGGTTTGTCTCAAAAGATCTCCCCCCTGCCCTAATCACAATTTTTCTGATACCCATTTTCCTTGCCAGCCTGAAGTGAATTGGGAGGCTTTGCATGATGCACAATGACCAGAGTTCTCTTGGCCCAGTGAGGAAAGTGGTTTGGAATGGGACATCCATCACTAATAAATAGCAGAAAAAAGGGTTATATATCAAGGTTGCCCATGTGAGTCACTCCGAATCTACTTCATGGCAAACAGGCTGAGATATCTTTTTTTTTTTTTTTTTTTCCCCCCCTAAGGCTCACAGTTATAGCCTGAGAATTACTTAAACTGTTTTGCAAATACCTGGGTGAATAGGAAAAAAAAGTATGGGGGTTTCCCAAAGAAGATACTAATGCTTTAGAAATTATATATCACAATGGAGGGACAGCAGCTTAATCTCACAATGCAGTAGTTACAGCAGTTGATTCGTGTAACCTCTGAAAATTTAAGAGAGGGGAGACTGTTGAAGAGAGTAAGTCTAGGCAGCTCTCTAGTCTAGTTCTAAGATATTCTAGAATTTTAGAACAATATTTTTAGGAAGCACACTTTTATTTCTCAGGTTCATAGAAAGGCAGAAAGAAAACCTAAAATATCACACAAATCTGTGATGATCTTGATAATTAGCATTTATACATCCAAGTGCAAAGGCAGCCAGTTCTAAAGTGAGCCCCACTAAGGTAGACTCCTCACAGGATTAGTTTTAGTTCTTGAATTTTCTCTTTTGTACCGATTGCTTCAAATGATGGCAGAAATTGGAAACATTTTTGTTATTCTGTAGCCAGGCATTTTCTCCTTCTTAGAAGAAATAGAAATGGTAACTGAATATTTACCAGGACAGTTACCAAAATAAAATTATTAATGTAATTGTCTTTGGGACAATGGGGATTAAAGGGACAAATATTTCTGTTCATGAAATAAATTAAACTTAAGACTCTGATATGTCTCATTTATGAAAATACATATTCATATATTTGTACAACCAAAACATCAAATGGTAGTGAAATAAGAAAAACTCTGTAGCTGTTATTTCCATTCACAAAGATACTACCAACAGAAGAAACTGAGGCAAACTTAAACATAACTGCCCTCCCCTCTCAAACCTTATGTCTAACATGCCCTTCTCTTGGTGTCATTTTTAGGTGGCTTTTTGTGGTGTCCTTTCCTAGGAATTCTGGAGCTTGTTCTTTAATGCAAATATTTAAGAAAAAAATACTTAGCCCATGTTTAAAGAAAAAAATCTCATATGGACTGTAGAGAAGATTTATTTAATATTAAATGCTAGAGCTATAGAGAGTTTTAACATTCTTTGTCCATACTAGAATTAAACCAGGAAAGGTTTACAAAGCTTATTTTAAAAATGCGGCTTTTTTTTTTTCTTGCAAAAGTCCAGTTGCCTCTTTTGGGTCAAGTTGGAGCCATCTAGGAAGGTCCTGCCCTCAACCGTTAGTTATTTCTCTCAACTGGAAGTGGAAGAAGAGTACCACAGATGAAATAAAGGGAATTTTAACCTGAGTTGTTTTGCTTTGTACTGAAGCAGACCAAAATTGTTCCTGTCTCAGGTGGGAAAGTTTGTCTCCGGTGGATGGGCAGGTACTAGGAGCTGAGTGTAGTAAATTTTTGAAACAGTTGGATCTGCAGCTCTGCTCACGTTCCTATTTTAGACAAGCTCTCTTAGTAAGGCTGTGTATTTTTTCCAAAGTGAGAATGCAACAGGAGTTCATAATTTACAAAAGCTAGTTATCATGGTATTACTGATGCGAAGTTATAAATCACAGATTGAGAGCTACACTATAAGTGGTTCCCTTGACTGTTAACAGACGCAATATATGTAAACATTTATATGTCTTCAGCAGGGTTCTACTCAGCTTAGTTATTGCATCTTATCTAGCACATAAGAATAAATTTTATTTCATAGTCGTGACTTTCCATTATATTTTTTGTTCATTATTGTTTAACTAGAACAGAGAAAATTAAAGGCAATGGCTTACATGCATGTCTGTATGTGTCTGTGTGTATGTATCTGTATATACATATATATACTTATATATTTACATACATGTATGCACATATATTCATGTATGTGTACACATCTGTGTATGTGTATGTCAAAGCATCAAAAGTATAACTAAGAATCTGTACAGTAGGGTATGCATGAAACCTTTAAATTACAATGTATTACTGATTTTAAAAAAGCTTTTTTAGTGTTAAAACCAAAACCTACTATCAACATTCAGTATCACTACTCCTCTCCCTTACCCACGAATTTAGTACTTAATGTGATTCTTTTGGCTTTAAAATTGAAGAATTTTATTAGTTGCTAAAGCTATTCAGTAAGAGGGTATTTCAAAAAGAAACGTAAATTGTAAAATTCAGCTGGGACACTTACTGAACTGTTGGTATTGTTTTGTCAAAAACTGATTTAAAATGAACTAGAAAATTGCCGAACCATCAAAGTATGGGATGTGGGAAAGTTAATATATTAAAGAAACACTATCATGAGAAGAAGAAGTGCCATTTTAAAAATGATATTTTAAGAAATTCACTTATATAGAGAATAGGGCAAAATCATAATCTTTTATGAGCCCAATAAAGACTGCCTAGCTACTGCCTCTTGATACAATACCTTTCTTATTGAACTTGGAAAAAATCTACTATGGAGGGCTTTTTTTGTGCAATATAGGTTTAGTTGGCATTTTAACTTAAAATGGAAGAATGATGATACTGTGATAAGTGTGCTTTGGACTGTCCAGGCTGGTGCACAATACCCTGAACCAGCATGTGCATGCAGTAGTGTACGTACAAGCAGAGCTATTGGCCCAGCAGCCTGGGTGCTTTGGTTTGATGGGCTGTTATTGTACTGGCTATACTGGCAATCTATGTGGCTTGGTCGTGGACTTATAGTAGTGCTGTTTAAAAGACAGAAATATGCTTTCCTCTCTTCAGCAAGACTTGGGGATGCTGTTTTTGCTTTAGAGACAGGCTGTGCAAGTAGCTGAACAGGAAGTAAATCCTTCTTTGTTTATTTAATGTGGCTTCTTGTGACTAGCTCACTGTATAGGATGTTCATGTGGCATTCTGGAAGATCAAAAAACAAGATGTCATTTTACTTTAGCTCACTTGTTAATGTTTGTTTAAATAACTAACTCAGGCATGTAGAGTACAGACAAAAGATAAGGACGATTAGTATTTGTACTTTGCTTTGTATTTCTGTAGCTGGTGGTTCCTCTGAAAACCACCTGGTGATAGTAAGACAAGGTAAAATATTTGCATTTCCTAGTCCTCTTACCACATGACTCCTTTCTACTTCTGTCTATTCTTACATGTCCTTATTTGTGGTGTGTAAGTCACTGCAAAGGTGTGGGCTGTTTAATTCCTGGTAACCTACCAAGCTGTAAAAAACTTATTGTGGTGTGTTGCAAATACGGCTTTTCATGCAAAGTTCAAATGCAAGAGAATATTGCTCTTGTTTTATAAGGAAACCTGCCCTTAAAGGGAAAACCATGTTGAAAAGACTTTTACCTGAAATTGTCATCTAAAATGATTTCAAGCACCACCTAGGATTATTGCATCTGAAGCATAACAATGAGGCTTTTTGAAGTCTGTTGGCTTTGCCTATGTGACAGTCTTTTAGAGAAAATCCAAGTCCTGTCAGTGTTGAGTAGAAAAATTCCATTGACTTCAGTGAGTTCAACTCTTATTAAACAACAGTTCTCAGTGGTCTGTGGCTGCTCAGTGGTGCTTCCTTTCCCATGTAGTGCCATGGTATCTCTGGCTTTCCACTTCTCACGACGGAGTTAGCATGCAAATCCCATGCAGCATAGGAGGGTGTTTGCTGGAAACACCTGCACTGAGTCTGAGCCAGCCTCAGAGGAGCATGCAGAACTAGAAGGAATGGAAAGACCAGAAGATGTTTGATAGTATCCTCTACACATCTACAGTATTGAAAGAGCATCTCTCTTAAACTATTTTAAGCTGAAGTTACTACGTTTCAAAATATATTGCTTACCTTTTTAATTGAATTTTGCCTATCCCATCATCTTCAGCAAGCGTTAAATAACTTGAAAAATCTTCCAGTCTGTGCTCGCTTATAACATAGTGGCTGTAGTTAGAAATTAATTTCAGTACTCTTCCTAAAGCACAGCCTGTCTCCCACTCAAGAAAGCCCTTGTTTGCTTATAAAGAGCCTCTTTGCTGCTATAACACTTTTAAAAACATACTCCCTACAAGCCATTTAAGAATCAGCAAAGGGTTCGGATGTGTTTCCTTCCTTGGGAGCCCTGAGTCTACCTTTCACCCATCTCTGCACCCTGCCCTCCTCACCACTTGGAGAAGGATGTCTGGAACCAGTTGTCTTCTTACCATGTCCTCCCACCTTCTCAGCTCCTCTGTACCCAAGTGCCTCCCACAAGCAGCAGAAGGCTTCTCTGGGGAAGGTAAGTCCAGCTGTTTTGGCAGCCTGCTGCTTTAGCAGCTGAGACCCATCTCTCTCCTTTGGCACAGACAAAGCAGTCTTAATGCCTCTCATCAAAATAAGTTCACTGTGCTAAGCATGGGAAAATGAGCCAATGGGAATGCAATATGAATAACTTGAAAAACTGCAATTATGATTAACGCTTCAAGTGCTATTTACTTTAACATTTGACCAAGATAATGCTGCTAATTTCTTTTAGCTCAATGTGAAATTTAGAGTCTGATTGTTCTAATTGGCAGAAAAGGGAAAGCTGCCAAAAACACACACTGATTTACCTCCCCCTTGATTCTGTTGACAACGCTGAAGTTGCACAGGATACTAATTATTAAAGAAAGTTACTTTTGGGCTTCAGCTTCTTTCTGCAAACATCTGTCTCTGATCTAAAAGCTCAGAATTTAAGATCCTCCAAGTTAATGCTGTGAAGCAGACGAGATGAAAAAAATCCATTAGCTCATCTTTTGCAGCTCTGCAGTGTCCTGTGACTTTGGGGATAGTGGCTTAATTGATCTTTACAAATTAAAATCACAGATGAGCCAACCACTAGAAAACAGCAGGAATGGCTAAAGGAAAAGGCATCTGTGAATTTGATACGGACCGTTTAAGTATCATAGCCTACAGAAATATCATATGAAGCATTTGGAGAAAGTAGTTCAGCTCTACCACTGAACATCTTCAAGCTCAGACACTTATGAAGATTGTATGCTGACAATGAGAGTGGACTGGTATAATCTAAAATCCATTAGGCTACCGGATCTGTCAGAGAGGTGGTGAAATCCACCTCTTTGGTCCATAGACTGGTGTGATGCATGGGTGGCAGAGTGATGTGGGGGAACCTCTCACTGCCATGAAGATATTTATCACTGTAATAGAGAACAAATTGAAGGCCTTCATGTAACATGCAGCAGAGACAACAGCCTTGATGTTCCTGTTCCCTAAATCTTTTTCAAGAAAAGGAAATTGCAAGTACTCTTGGAAACAGCAGGAGCAAGGGGAATGGCTTTTTCCCCACTTTGTCCCTCCCAAGAATATACCAATCTCTTTCTAAAGAATTTTATTATGTCTCCTTTTACTGAAACCTTTGCAGTCTTTAATTTCCAAAATTCCTCTCTGTTTCAAATAGTACTTTTGTAAGAAGTGGTATAGGTTATACATGGCCTGTTTTATCCCTTTGCCGAGTATGAGGCTCTAAAGATATTTGCATTTGTCATACTTTATTTCAGCATCTTTTCCTGAGTAGTCATGAAAAAAAAAAAAAAAGAGTGAACTTTTAGAAACAAAAAAAGCCCTCCTGATGTTAGAAAGGGTGTGAAAATACTTAGAGAGCATCTTTTGGGGAAAAAAACCCAGAACAAAAACCAGAAGAAATTAAACACCTCCCACATACACACTCTCTATTAGGACAAGTTTTCACAATATCTCATGAACAATCACCTGACTCAAAATGTATTCTAGTGCAGACTGTTTAATTATGTGTGTAAACAGCAGGATCGCAAGATCCAGGAAAATATTTGATAACTTTTCAAGAGTAGCATAGTTTGAGTCAGGCAGATTCCTAATGTCAGTATTTTGTATAGCTAAATCCAATGCAGTGGCGCTGGTTAGTGACACTGGTGACATTGACTGGGATTATGGGCTGCTGCCTGCAGGCAAAGGGACAGAAGTAATGGTAAGAGACTGTGTATCTTCTGTCAATTAAAGTCTAGCTGCATTTTTCAAATGTTTACAAAGAAAGAGAGAATTTTTGGTATGGGCTTGGTCCATGTGAAGATCAAGACCTCTTAAAACTGATGAATCTGGAGTTAGCCAGCTGCCTGTTGACATTATTTCCTTCACACTATCAGAAATAATACAATATTGGACAGCTAAAACAATTAAAAGTTTGCTGATTGTTTATGCCATATATGTTGCTTAACACATTTTTGTTTTGATATGGCCTCTGTTCGGTAAGGTTGAATTGTAGTGAGTTCTTATTTGCGTGTGCTTACATATTTTTTATGTTATTACATATCAAAGTTTCAACATCATTTTCCCTTTTAGGTTTTTTACAAGTGGCCCATCTGAAATCTTTATGGCTTATTCATCTGCTAAAGAATGGTATCTACTGTGTACTGTTTTAGCCCAACAGGCATGTGAGGTAATATGGCTTAGTCCTTTTTCATTTCGTGTTGTCTTGCTTAGGCTCTGGGCGAAGAAGGGACATGTGGACAATGACCCTGGCTTAACTTGTTAAACTGAGGTAATTTGATTGTGTGGCTAAGTCTTATCAAAGCCAATCAGCGCAATAGTTTTGGAGAGAAGTTCTATCAAAGGACAGACATCCTTGAAGTAACTTTCCAGAATTCTGCAAGCTTTTTTTCTTTTCCCTTTTTTTTTTTTTTTTTTTTTTGACTTATTTTTGCATATTTTAGGACTTGCATGGCAATGCTTTGGTAGATCCAGAGATCTGTCTTTTGAGGAAAATGAAGGAAGAGTGTAGAGAATGCCTCTCCTTTCCTCAGGCTCCTTTTTCTGTGTCAGTCTCCAACCTTCTTTGCCTCCCTTGGGTGTTTTTGTCACCTATACAGAACCCACTGCCGGTGCTATTGCATACTGCACAGCAGAAAGGGCTTGTTTTATTCCTGCTTAGCACTGTGGATTCACACTCTGCAAGACTTCTAGTTGAAATCCGGCCTTGGAGAGCTGGCCTTCTCAGTTGGGGTGACAGGGAAGGCTAACAGTTTCCTTGGCTGGAAGGCATCAAATTGGATAAACAGAAAACGGGGGCCTGGAGAGTGGGAAAGCTCTTGATGGTGATTAGTTGTCATCCTGCTTGTCAGAACAAATGAAGAAGAGGAGCACAATGTTTGCACTGTTTGAACAAGCCTCAGAGAGCAAATTAGATGGTAAATGTGATCATAATTTGCCTGCCTTTCGTGAAACTCCCATGGTGCTATTAGTGTTTTCCTTCTTTCAGGTAAAAAAGCTTTAACAAATACATACTTCTGTGGAAACTGAAGTGCACCGAGGTTGTTTACGGACATGGTGTGCAAAGATTTCTGTGGTTTAAGTGATAGTACTTATTGTATCTACATACTGCATACTGGTGCAAGGTGTGTAATGCCATTGGAAAAGATAACATATTTCAATATCACACATGATGTGGAAAAAAATATAGAGGTAGCTGTCTATACAAGTATATATTTAGATAGGTATGCATATATAAAATAAGTTTGTGGCTGAACTTTATATTACACTTGATTGAGTATTGTTGATAAGCTAATTCTGGTATTTTTTGGAAAGATATCTGGAATGTAAATTCTTCTGTCCTATTATCCTGTGATAATGTGCAGTGGCAGGCTGTGCCCCTCACTGAACTGCTGGCACACCTAAGGTGACCACAACTGTTACTAAGAAAATCAGCACTTCTGTGTTTTATGTGTATAGAAACGTGGAGTAACCTGTAGCATTTAGATAATGAGTTTGGGGTGGAGATGGAGAAATGCTACTTACAGTTTATTTTACACATGAAAGTATTTCACACATAGCAGAAATTGTTAGTGTAAACAAGTATCAATTAAGAGAACAAGTATGAGTATTGTTGGAGAATAAGGTAAAAGCTGTGATGTGAAAGGCTCTCTCAGGCAGACAGATGACTGACAGTGAAAAGATTTAAAGTATTTTGATTGCCTTGCAATGAAATCTGAACCTGTGGAAACTAACAAAAATTGACTGAGCTTAATTAGAGACCTACAGGAAGCAAAAAACCTTGTTTAAAAACCAAGTGCTTGAACTGTCCTATCTCGTGATTTGTAGTTACCCAGCTAGATAGAAGAACATCAGACTGCATCCAAAGTCAGAAATTTCTTCAATATATTGCAAAAATAAATAAAGAAAATAGATCATAACAATAATTATGGATTCACTATATCACTGTGACATACAGGAGAATGTAAAGAGGAGCATGTTTATTGTTATCTCTTTATATCATTGTAGTATACCAGGCAGCTCAGACTGGTCTTGCTGCTCTCTATCAAATTGCATTTGCCTATTCAGCTCTCTTCTTTATCTTTTATCCATCTTGGTAGGGACCAAATGGTAAAGAACCCTGCTGTAGGGCCAAGGCCAGAGTGTCAACATTACCCAACATGAAAAAGAGAAATTATGTCCTAAAGAAGAGAAGTGCAGTTCTTGTGTACTGGCTCTGGCTGGCTGTGGTGCACAGAGCTTTAGGAATTACAGTGGCTCTTGGAGTTTCCTTTAGAAATGCCCCTTGTTCCGCATCATCTCCAGCAAAGCTCTGTGATGGACATAGATATTCTCTATCGATCTGCTGGGCCCACTTCAGATAGAAACATGCACAGGTTTTTGTTCCTGTGTATTTTGGCTGAGCTCAGAGCAGAGCAGTAGAATAAATGAAAAGTGTTCTGCTTCAGTCAGTCACCAAATGGTGCCAGATATTATATTGTGCAAATACAAGCTGGTAAGTATACACTTTGGTGGCTGATGCAGTTTTTACCAATATTTTAATATACTAAGTTCCAATGAATCAAATTATGTCTATAATACAGCTGGCAACATACTAGTGTATTCCATATTAGTAATGCACAGTGACAAGCAATTACATTTCAGTTTTCTTTATTGACTATTTGAGGCTTTAAAATATTTATTTGGCAAGTTTGTGTCTGCTTTTTGTTATTTTTAAAGATATGAGTACTTAGCAGGCTCATACACTAATGATTTTTAAGCTGTAATAGAAAGCACATAGGATATGAACAGTGATGTGAAATAGATTAATTAAAATCAATGTTATTTCAATGAATACTAATTGAATTATTAATGCTTGGATCAGGGTTTTTCCCTGTTTTGTGATTATTCAGCTTGTTGGCTGATGTATGCATTTCTGTTGATGAAAGCCATTTCTCCATCTTCTTTGGTTGTTTTGTTTTGGGTTGTTGGTTTTTTGTTTTTTTTTTTCTTTTTCTTCTCTCCTGCCCCTCATTAAAGGAATATGTTATTGATACCAAATATTAGATGGGGACTTGCTCACATTTTTTCAGTTGTTTCTGTCATCTTTTCCAATCCTGACTACGATAACGCACAGTCTGTTGCAGAAGTAGCCTAAAAGCTCTTCAAAAGCACTATGATCGAAAGCAGGGTTGGCTGGCATCAGGAGGGCAGGGGTGTGAGGCTGTAGCTGTAGTTGGGGTGGGCTGTCAGAAACCACCGAGCCCTAATGCCCAATACTATCTCTGCGAGCTCACTGCTACTGGGCTTCCCACTCTGCTGGCCCCATGCACTCGGGGGGATGGTGGAGAAGAGCTGCAGAGAACCTGCTGCCTAGCTCTGGGTTGAGGAAAGTTGTTCTCTTATCCTCTTTGCCCTGACTGCTATTAATATCCCTTCCCCCAGGCTACTGGATCATAAGATTTCACCTGAAATAGATTAAAAGTTCTTCTGTTTTGATGCCAACAATAATGTGATAAATTTGTTTGCCAGCTCTCTGAGGGTTTTGTTTTTGTAACTTGAAGGGATAAGCTCAGGGTCCAAGGGAAAGATTGTTATCCCATTGAATTTGGAGAGGGGGTTCCCCCACCCCCCACTATTTTAACAACTGTATTATTAGAAAATAGTCTATTAAAAATATGTAATTCACCTCTTAATTATTTACTGTAAACAGAACAGTTTTATGTTTGTGTACGCTTGCACAGAGCAGAGGAGACAGTGTCTCTTGGGTTTTTTTGGTCTGTGTTCAGGAAGTCCAGTCAACTGGCTAAGATAGCCGTTTTTGCGACAATAGTGTGGGTAAAAGAAAACATCTTTTTTTCCCCTCTGGTTAACAAATGTTGTCCAGAAAGTGCAAAACAGTTTGAAAAGATTCCTGGAGTGGAGGATTGTCAACAGGCCCTTTGCAAATGAGCAGTAATTTTTGGGACTGCTGTGGAAGAGATACAGTTCATACCATTGAGATTTTGGGGGAAGATGTCTGACACAAGCTTCCAGTATGCTACAAAGTACAAGAGCTGTTACAATACCTGTAGCACATAAATAGGGAAGGACGACTTGGTATATTATGGATCTCCGGAGAAGCAAATGCTTTTGAACAACATTTGTTTAAATATTATTTGTTGGATTACAATACATTATCATGGATTCTCAGACACAACTGAGCTGTAATTCTATTTTTTTCTGGCCAGCCAGGATTTGGTCTTCAGTAGAAGGCATTGTACGTCTCAACAGTAAAGTGTAATTCCTCAGCAGTATCTGTAGTTCTGTCAGCCAGGTGCAGTAAGGCTTTTCCCCCTTCACTGTCAATCAGCAGTACGTATTCCCCGTAGAATTCTCATAGAAAAACTGGCTGCCCATGGCCTGGATGAGTGAACGGTCTGCTAGGTCAAGCACTGGGTGGATGGACGGTCCCAGAGAGTGGTGGTCAATGGAGCTAAATCCAGCTGGCGGCCAGTCACAAGTGGTGTTCCTCAGGGCTCGGTGTTGGGACCATTTCTGTTCAACATCTTTAACGATGATCTTGATAAGGACATAGAGTGTATCATCAGTAAGTTCTCAGATGACACCAAGTTAAGCAGGAGTGTCGATCTGCATGAAGATAGGGAGGCACTACAGAGAGACTTGGACAGATTGGATCGGTGGGCCAACGTCGACGGGATGAACTTCAGCAAGGCCAAGTGCCAGGTCTTGCACTTGGGCCACAACAACCCCATGCATCGCTACAGGCTTGGGGAGGTGTGGCCAGAGAGTTGTCTGGAAGAAAAGGATCTGGGGGTTCTAACTGACAAGCAGCTGAACATGAGCTGACGGTGTGCCCAGGTAGCCAAGAAAGCCAACAGGATCCTGGCTTGTATTAGAAATAGTGTGACCAGCAGAAGTAGGGAGGTGATAGTCCCCCTGTACTCTGCACTGGTGAGGCCACACCTGGAGTATTGTGTCCAGTTTTGGGCACCTCAATACGAGAGAGATATCGAGGTGCTGGAGCGAGCGCAGAGGAGGGCAACGAAGCTGGTGAAAGGCCTGGAGAATAAATCTTATGAGGAGAGACTGAGGGAGCTGGGACTCTTCAGTTTGAGGAAGAGAAGGCTGAGGGGAGACCTCATCACTCTCTACAGCTACCTGAAAGGACATTGTAGAGAGGTTGGTGCTGGTCTCTTCTCACAGGTCATTAGTGACAGAACAAGGGGGAATGGCTTTAAACTGCAACAGGGGAGGTTTAGACTGGACATTAGGAAAAAATTTTTCACAGAAAGAGTGGTCAGACAGTGGAATAGGCTGCCCAGGGAGGTGGAGGAGTCACTATCCCTGGATGTGTTTAAGGGTCGTTTAGATGAGATGTTGGGGGATATGGTGTAGGGGAGAACTTGTAGAGTAGGGCTGATGGTTGGACTCGATGATCCCAAGGGTCTTTTCCAACCTGAATGATTCGGTGATTATTTCAGTTATTTATTATGACTGATATGGAAACTGCATTAACCAGTAGTACAATTTGGATTTTTGTAATGCTTTCTGTAGCACTCTGAAATTTTGCAGAGTTGTTATAAAACATGGCTTAGATTGGAAAACATTTTGGGCAGTAACCAAGAAAATGAAATGGTTGTTGAAAGGCAGATCTGTTGCCATCACAGATTCTGAGTGGAGGAATTCTGAGAATAAGTTATTTGTCCAGTGCCTGTGTCATAGCACTTCAGCCTGCTAACAGTGGACACAAAAGATCTTTTACGAATATTTCTTCACATAGCCTTTATTTTAATTGTCATGTCTGCCTGATGGGACACTTAAAATCCTCTGGACATGCTTAAGGTTCCGCTTACAAGCAAGAAAGGGTTCATGAAAGTGCTTTATTCATGTATTTTTCTTTTTCACTTTTTCATTTTCCTTTTCCCTTATTTTCTGTCTCCGCTGATCTCCATATCTCTGTCGGTTGATCTGAATGAGATTTCTGATATGTCGTGTAACAGGATTTTGGTGATATCTAGCCATTCACCCGAGTAGTTTTTCAACACTGCTAGCAATTGAAGAAGGAAGGAATGTAACTTTTCTTCACATCAAAGAAAATATTCTTACTTTGTTTGGCAATAGCACTGGGAACAGCTTGGTGCACTTATAAAGTATCTTGCAGCTTGCTGCTGCTGTAGTGGAATGGGATTAATCAGTCGTCCAGAGGAAAGAATGAAATGACTCATATGTGGGATTTGGCATAATACAGTGTCCAAGTCCCAGATCTTTCCTGCTATAAAACCTCAATTCCCCACAGAACTTCCACGACATTTCTCTGTAGATATTAGCTAAATACTGTCATTCTAGACTTTCATCCAACCCTAAGAATCCCAAAGAACTTGTTGTTTAAATGGGTCATCCATATTTGAATATGACCACTTTACAAATACTTAGACAAAGAGTATGAGTTGCTACAAAAGATTTACCCCACTGCTTCTCAGTTAGATAAGGCAAGTTGTTTAGGCATATCAAGGGTTCAAAATTCCTTTGTTTGAGTCTCTGATCTACAACATTCCTCAGATTATGTTCTGATAAAAGCGAGAGAGAAGAGGTTGTTTGGATTTGACTTCTTGACCAGCTGCTATAAAGCTAACTTTCAGCTCAACCTCAAACCGTTTTCTCTCTTCCCTTGAATTTTCTTTTGCTGAAAGATACATTTTAATGGGTGGGAGTAACTTGTATCCATCTAACTATGGATTCTTCTTCCAAGCTTCATCTTAAGAAGGATGGAATTGAGGAAGAGAGACTAAAGGATTCATCTTGGGGTAAGGGAACTTATTTTTTTCCTCCTTCAGAGTTACTTCTCTCAACTTAGAAGCTACTGTTCCCATTCTAATACATATGAGATTCTCATGATTTAAATTTGATGTGTTTAATAGAATTTTAAAAGAGAGGAAGAAGAAGGTGTCCTAGATCTTCTTCATTTGAAGTTAACAATAGACAGGAACCATTTCATGTGAAATGTCTGGATTGTATTTCGAGACATATCTTTATCATATTATTTTTTCTCTTTATGCCAAAGGAAGATTTTCTTTTCATTATCCTTTGCAGTTGGGATGATAACTGTTTCAGGCAGTACTTTCTGGCCTCTTCAGTGTCTTGTGCTGAGCCTCCACAAAAAGACAAGCCTTTGAAACTTGTTGGTTCATTGGTACAGTAATTCATAATTCAGGTCTGCAGATTGTCCAGTAAAGACTCTTGGACTTGGGACTTATTCCATCAGATACATCCTTTCATCACAGAGATAAAAACATAGAATGATTGAACAGTATAAAGCAAAGTAATTTTCAGTGCACGCTTTTACTAGGCTCTGCAAAAGAAAAGCTTTGAGATCCATCAACATGCTATTTGGATTGCTTGTTCTTCCATCTTTATTGGTCTCCTGTAACTGAAGTGATTTCTGTTTAAAGTATTTTATTAAATGTTCTCTCTCTGATGATGATTCCTTTCCCTCTCTTCTTTGTTGGAAATACTTGTTAGTGTTTTTACTTCTTCTTGACTGTGTTGGGTTGACAAGACACAGGGTAGCCATGCAAGAGAAGATAGAACTGATTTCTTTACCTGTATTTTTATCATTTCCAAACTTGGGGATTGGCTCCATAGAATTCACCTTGTGTTTATCTAAAAGATTCTTTATGCCTTATAGGCTTGTAAAGTTTAAAAAATAGTATTTTTTTATTACTAATAATGCAGGGCTAAATAAATGGGAAAACACTTCAGGTTTTGGAATAATTGCTGATGGTGAAAAAAAAATAATGGAGAGAGGAGACTTATAAATTCTTCTTGGACTTTTTCTGAGAAATAATTTTTCTAAAGTAATTTTTGGTCTTTTATGTCTCTTCAGCTATGGCAGAACGCCTGAGCTATAAATTGCCTGTGGTAATGAAAGGTGACATCAGGTGAAACCAGAATTCAGCAGTGGGACTAATGGGATATTTCATGGGAGTCTGGTGTCTGTATACAGACAGAAAGAGTAGGAAACAAGTCTATTATGAAAGGTTAAGAGAATGGCATGTGTCCATTTGAAAATTATAGGTAAAGAAACTAAATTTGTCTTTCAAAGAAGGATATTAAAGGGCTGCCTACTATTACTTTGCAGAGGGGAACACATTGTAAAGCATGATCTGATCATGCTCCAGAAAGCCTGTTTAGACTTTATACTTTTTTTTTTTTTTTAACTTTTTGTCTTCCCGGCATGACGTGGCTACTGTAGAGAGTTGATGAAAGAAGTTGAAGGTATTTAGTCATATTACGGGAGTGAATGAATGTAAGTAATAATACAGTTTTATGGTTTAGTTACTGATCATAACTGAATGGCATCTTTCACAGCAGTGAATCAATACTCTGGGTCAGAGACTGCAAAATGATTGACTCCCAGTGTGATTCCAGAGCTGAGGTGGCCAACAGAGGAGGGGAAAAGTGTGTAATGCGCAGAGGGAAAATAGGAAGTCAATGAGTAAAGGAAAAGATGTTCAATAGATGCTTCTTTTGGTGACCTGGTTCCCTTTTAGAAATACTCTACACATATGCAGCTGCCAAGTGGAGACTAGCTGATTAAGATAGGATAGGTTTCTGTCTAGTTCTGTAGGAAATACTGTCTTTTATAAAGGTGACAGAAATTGTGCAAGCATTTCCTACATCAGGAGTCCGGACAGATGAAATTATGGCTCCTGATGATTCAGCGTCAGCAGCTTTCTGAACTCTAAGTCACCGAGATCATTTTGTCTTTTCTTGGAATAATTTTATATGTTAAACTTTTGTTCCAGTTTCTCTACTTCAGTTTGCTTGGTAATGATTTACTGTCTATTCCCTTTGTCTCATATTTTGTCTGTGAAATTCTTAACTGCAGATTGTCCTTGGCAATAACTGGCATTTGTCTTAGTTTTTGCACATGGGTGTCAGTCCAAATGCTTGTAGGAGTTTACTGATACCATAAACATTTCTGCTCAGTCACCAAAAGCCTTACTGGATGTTGGCACATAACGCTGTCTCTGCCATCATGCTTTCTCCAGCACCTCAATTTTAGATAGCTTTAGTAAGTTTTCTTTTAGGGACCAGAAGATGAGATAAACATGTTTATCCTCTTTGAAACGGGGAGCAGGAAATACAGTGAAATCTCATTCCCTCCCCAGTCCTAGTGGCTCCCAATATTCAGATACCCAGCAGAAGCCAAAAATTTTAAAGTGTACTAATGTGTCAAAAGGCTGACAATATGGTCAGTTATGATCATATTTACTCTGTAGTTTTTCTCCTCTGGTTGTCAAAAACTTCTGCTGCTTCCCTGGCAGGGAGGCTTCTTCTGACAGACCTTATTACCAGAATATATTTTATTCTTATATCAGGATTGGCTTCCATGATAGCTCTAGTATTGTGCTGCTGCTAACTATTCCCCTCAAGTGCTTCAATCCCTACTTAATGTTGCCAAAGACACTATGGTTCTGGTGAAAGCATGGCAAAATTTTCAGCAAAGGTAGCATCTATTGGGTCTGGAGAAGTATCCAGCTGCTTTCAACCAGTTCCTATCAGGACAAGTTGGAAGCACTGCTGTTGCCAGCAAGATTTTTTGTACAGACCTGTACCCTTCTGGAGCAGGGGACAGAAGAATGGCACCAGGTTCACTTACCAACTCATCACACTGCCCTTGAGGAACTATTACAGCTCAACAGATTAATCAGATAGATTAATACTCCCACTCTCTGGTGATTACCAGAGGTCTGTTTTGATGGCTCTCATTCTGGCACTTTTCCCACTGAAACCCTTTTCCATGTTAAAGTGGAACTAATTAATTCTAGGGCAATACTGAATGGTTTCTTTCAGGTTAACAGCTCAGCCAGTTTATGTCTGGATGCTCTTAAGTCCCACTGAGATATCTTAAACCAATTCTCCAGGCAGTGTAGTAAGGTTACCTTGCTACTGAATATACAAGTTTTTGAATAAGTGAGATCATAAGTAGTTATAGTCTTAAACATTTATAGTTTCGAGTTGCATGGCTTGTTTTTTCTGTCCTGAAGATGCCATGTTTGTCTTTTAGTGAAGATCACCTGTATTTCTTCAGTAGTACTTTCAGATAGACAGCATTCTTTTGCACAGAGATCATAATCTGCCATGTGTTAATAGCACATGTCACTCTACTCCAGAAGTGGCTGCGTTGTGGTGACCGCCTTTAAGACAGAGTATCTATCATATGATAGCAGCTGAGAGGCACGATGGTTGACATACAACAATGAAGATGATACTATGGGAATTATGTGCAATCTTTAGCCAGGCTCCCTGAGATTTTATAGCAGAGGCAGTAATATATGCTACATTTGTAGCAAAGTAGAAAATAAACCTGCCTGCTTCCATGGTTATCAAAACCTGTGATTGTCAGATAATCAAAATAATCACTACATCCTCAGCCATAAAACTTTACATTAACATTTTTTTTTCTTCCTGAGTGGATAAGATTTAAGAGTTGAATGACATATGACAATGTTTCCTTTCTAAATAACTT
Source organism: Strix uralensis (assembly GCF_047716275.1). Taxonomy (NCBI): domain Eukaryota; kingdom Metazoa; phylum Chordata; class Aves; order Strigiformes; family Strigidae; genus Strix; species Strix uralensis. The sequence continues at coordinate 25,671,855 of NC_133977.1, forward strand.
TGATTTTAAAACTGAATTCCTTGTGTAGACATGTTCAAAAATTTTAAACAATGGTAGAAGAAATACAAATATTGGTCTCCTTTTGAGAGCCTATAATCTGCTCATTTTTTTGGTGTATTTGTTGAAAATACTTTCCAATGTTATATTATTCTGACAGCCTAGCCTAAAGTTCTAAAAATTAATTGTATCTCTACAACATTTGAAAATCAGCTTTTTAAAACATGATTATGAAAAATGTTATCCTTTAATTAGTTCCAGAGGAAATGTAATTGTGGAAGACTACCAATGTGAATCTTCTCTAAGGAAACGCATTTTAAAAGAGCCAGCTTGGCAAGCTGCTGTCTTGATTGCTAAACGCCAATTCAAGAAATTTTGATTTGACTTTAGGGTAGGCACGTTCCTACTGGAAAACACACAAGGTTTTGCAGTGATTTATATACTTATTTTGCCAACTCAGTGCTGTGATGCTCAATATCTTGAAGAATGAACTCTCTAGAATTAGGCACTTGGTAGCCTTGAGCACCTCTTTGTTCTCTCAGGTTTTGTGCTTAATTGATTTGCTACTTATTTTTGAGTGGGATTTTTATCTTTATTGTGCTGCCATTTATAGTTTTATTTCTTATTCTTTTCCTTTTTATTGGAGCAGAGTACATGTGACTTGGAGCTCTTAGCATATTTATTCTGTATTAGATACTAGACTAGCAAAAGCCAACCCCAAAGGGACTCTGCCATTTCCAGTTGTGTCTAAAATAATCTCTCTGCTGCTGGGAGGAGGGACTGTCCCCGAAAGCGCTGTGTTGATCCTTGTGTCGGAGAAACAATACTACATTCATTTGATGATTTGCCGTAACTGAGTAGCAAAAGGACAGGAAGGTCTTGAAGAAGATGAAGTATATGATCCTCCGATTCAGTCTGCAAAAATAAGAATATTCTTGAGAAAATATAGGCAAAGTAGTGAAAACTCAGCCAGTTCTAATCTCCACTAGATTGACAGCAGTATTTCTAGGTTATGTATCAACTGTCTAAGACAAGACAGGCTCCATTTTTGCCCTCGATGTTGGGAGACAGCAATATATACATACTAAATCCCTTCTTAAAACCAGCTGAAACCTGTATTCCAGAAAGAGCTGGGATCATTTGGCAAAGGTGGTGACACTATACTCGGCTTTGCTGACCATTATCCTTCTGGAATTTTCCAAAACAACGGATAGTTCCATGTTTTACCCTATTGCAGGTGATATGGCCGCTGTACTGATGGTTGCCTGATATGTTCCCTTGAGGTTGTCTCCCTGTTCCAGTGTGATCCATCCATCTTCTCTGTTCTCGCAATTTGTAAAAATGGCTACAGTCCAAGAGAAGCTGAATAATCTCCTAAATCTCCTGGCAGTACTGCTGGGGGAAGAGGTCCAGGTTTTGTACTTCTTGCATCTGGTATCAGACTGTAAGGGAAATAATAGCACAGCCCAAGATCTAATGGGGAATTCAGCACACAACTAATTTGAGGTACTACGCTGTATTTCTGGAATGATCAAAAATTCTTGAGTGATTCACAGAGAGTAAGTTGGGTTGGAGGGGACCTCTGGAGGTAATCTAGCCCAGCCTTTTACTCACAGCAGGGTTAATTAGATCAGGTCAGTCAGGGCCTTGTCCCGTTGAGGTTTGACAGTCTCCAGATATGGAGATTCCCCAGCCTCCCTGGGCAGCCTGTCCCAGGCATCAGCAGTTTTGAGAGTGGTATCTGTACTATGCCCTTCCCTTCAGCATAGCCACTGAAACACACACTGCTTTTTGTATTGATAGATTTGCAACATGGTGCATTTCACCTTTTATTGTCAAATCATATAGAGGAACAGTAGACAACGGCTGAAATATGGTTTGCAATGTATAATTCTCAAAAGTACTTTTTGGCAGGGGGCGGGGAAGCACACGTATGTAACTATCATAGCACGCAGTAGTGAAAATTAGACACTTCTAGCTCTAAGAGGATCACTGTGGTTGTTCCTTCTGGAATTGTCACTAAAGGAAAGGTGGAGAAAAACTGGTGCATAAGGAATAGTTAGTTTCAGAAGGCAAATGACAGTAGTGAAACATACTTAGTATAGCGAAGAGATTGCCAAGGGAAGACATTGTTTATTTGAGGTTCTTGAAAGGTAGAGACATCAAGGAAGAAGAGAAATTCTTCAGAGGGGGACATGGGAGTGTAACTAATGGATTGGGAGAATTAATGGGATAATAAAATAATTAAGAAAGGAGAAATTTCACCTGAGGATGTCAAATTTGACGTAATTGATAGGAGATGAAATTTCCTAGGTTATACTTAAAGAAGAGTTAGTTCTAGAAGTGTCCATTGGCATATAAATCGTTTCAGTTGGAATTGCAGAAGAGGTTTGTAGCTTCCAAAAGAAAATTGTGTTTGTTTTTGTATGTAAAAAGATAACCGTATAGTATGCCAAACTCTGTATAAATGTTAGCAGCCAGGAATCTCTGAACAAAGACTGTTTCATCACTTTAAGCACAGGCATCTTGTGGATTACTGTGCAGTGAGAGTTTTATTTATTTGTTTTTCAGTTGTTTTCTCTCTAATTTTAAAATGAGTTTTCCAAATGTTCTGTTTCTCTAATTTATATTTTATTTCCACAAATTTTTAATTTTTCACAAGCTAAAATCAGCAATAATGTGAATACTTAGGTAAGAGCTTTGAGGGAGTCTCTCTTATTTTTGGACATCTTTCCTGCTCACCCTTGTATTTAATCTTTCTTCTCTTCTCCTTCTCTCTTAGATTTGTGTCAGCCAAAAAAAGTCAAATTATATGGGATATGCGGTGGCTCTTGTCCTCTGATTTTTTTAGGCGTTTTCTCCCTTCAAAAGGGTTGCAGTTGGTTTCACTTTGTTTCTGCTTTTTCAGATGAGAAACTACCCCAGAACATATCTGCAAGAGCGATCACTGTATTTTTGTGGTGTGTGTGATATTCTGCAGCACAGATAATGCCATAAATACAATGCTACATCTACCAGTGAACTAAGATTTTTGTCATTTTAGCTTCTTGCACGCATAGTTTTTCTGCAGTTTCTGTTACAGTCCCAGACTTGTGACAAGGGGAGGGCTGAGTTTGCCACTAAAGTGGATCAAATCACTTGTTTGGTTAGGAGGAAAGGTAATTTCCAGGCTGTTTTTACTTGATATTTTTACTTATGTCAATCTGTAGCAATCAGAGAGCCTGCTGGATTTTGTGGAGACTGCTGTATTTACAGTCAGTGTCAGGGTTACCAGTAAGTAGCCAACAAGCCCACTGTGGAATGGGAGTGACATTATCAGTCATCTTTTCTCCTGTCTAGACTTGCAAGCAAGGGAAGTACATTCACTTGTCTGAGCTAGTGTAGGAGGTTGTATGTGTACATAGATAAGAAATTACCTTTATTTATGGGAAGAAATCCTTCTTCCGTTTTGAACTGCCAGGCTGAGCGAAATGGTTACAGTTCTCCTTCAAGTAAATGTCAGATTGATGCTAGTCTTGCCTCAATCAAACCTTAAAACAGTTATTATTGCAAGACAAGGCGATTTCTGTTCCACTGGCTGGTTGGCCCTCTTGGACATGGCTTCAGCTGTTCCTTTGAAATTCCCATTGAAATTTTTTGAGTTTAACATGAGTCAGCATTTTAAAAATACTGATTTTTGCAATTGCCCATTGTATTGGTAAGGTAGGACGAGTATTGGTTAAATGTCTTGTAGCAATAGTTTACTTTTCATTTCCTTGCTGTGCAGTACGATCTGTGCTCTTCTGTGGCATTCTCTTCTACTTGAAAAGCTTGACACTAAGTGGATATATATTTTTAAATATAGACAGGAAAGCTATTATTTTTTATTTAGCTTTTACTGTGTAATGGAATTTGTGACAAGGTTATTTGCTTCAATATAATTTTGTGTACTGATTAGTGTTCTTTGGAAAGGGCCTTGAGGCGTGTTGCACGAAAGACGCTATATAAGTAGGGAATGGAAGGGTAAACGACCTTCATTTAAATGCAGTCAAGTAATCATTATCAAAGTTTTAAGCAATTTGAACTGCCTAACAGGAGGTATGATGACAATAATTGCCAATGTCCTTAAAGGACAGCTGTACCCATTTGATCACTGCCACATGCTTAAAGTTCATAAAGGAAAACCACTTTTCACGATCTCTAAGCAGTATCTGAAGATATCTATTTAAAAAAACAAAAAACCAAAAAAACCACCACAACCAAAAAACAAAGAAACAAACCAAACAAAAACCAACAGAAAAGCACATATTACAAAATGGATATTTTGGAGGTCTCTGCATGTAGCCCAACATAATTTTATCATACAGCAGCGTAGGTGCCAATGCCAGAGGGCATGAATGAATTATTATTAGTTAAAATAAATTTAAAAAAAAAATTTAAAAAGTGCATTAGTATTTAAATAGGTTTTGCCATGTGAGTGAAAGAAATGCTGGGCTGTGCAATGCTGTTCTGAGCTTAACCTTTAGGTAACTGGGGACAAGGAAGTGAGTTATGCTGAAGAACTGAACAGAAATTTATTATTATTTCTATTTACTCCTTTCCCTACCCAAAATAATCTTGAAATATACCCACATATAGACATGCACAAGCAGAAATGGACTTTGCCCATTCTCTGAGGTGCATATAGAGGAGCTGGTCCCAGTTTGGAAGCAATAGTTCATTACTCAGTGTGGCTCTGCGCCAAGTTAATATTTCCTGTCTTTCTCTTAATGTTCTCATCCCTGGCCTAGTCCCACCAGTTTTCCACAGGCTAGGAAGAGCTCTGTAACCCTTCTGAGATGGGTATATAAAATACAAAGGGGCCTACGGAATCTAGAAGTCCAGTCCCCTACTGTCACTATATATTCTAATATAAAATGATAAAGCTGTGTCTTAACATGAACTAATTATTTTTGTCCTTCAGGACTCTGGTTGGCTGTTCAATAATGTTACTGCCCTGGGAGTTACAAATCTTCTAATTTGCAGCATAAATTTATTTATGGCTGTTTTATACTTATTTGTTCTTGTGCCAATGTTGTCTTTTTGACTTAAATAGTTCATCTCCAGTGTATATGCTTTGCTGATTATCTTTTTACAGAGGAATCATATTCCTATTCAGTCTTGGCAGGGTAGAGCAAGCCAACATCTTTTATTCTCTGTGAATGTACACTCTTCATTCCCAGTGTCATCCCTATAGCCCTTCCCTGTTCTTCTTCCAGTTTAAATTAATCTTCCCTGAAGAAAATCATAAATACAGTTCTGGTGAGGTTTCAGTGTGTAATGTCATTAATACTTTCTGAAAAAAAAAAAAAAATTGCCTGTTTATATTTTACAACTTCATAGCTTGTTTCCATATTTACATAAAATTGGTGGAAGTCCATCTTCCAATCAGCTTATACATTTGTTTTTTTCCTTTCCCTTTTCTTTGTGATTGTTTCAACTTGTAGCTTTTTTTTTTTTCCACTACTAACTCATACTTCATACTACTACTTTCTGTTCATTACCTGTGTTTATGTGGAACATGATATTTTACCTGTATGATACTTTGATTTTTTTCTTTCTACTGGTGGGGCTTCCTAATTTTGTGTAGTCTGCAGGTTTCCACTATGTTCCTACTTATTATGTCATATTCCTATTCAGTAATGAATTTAAGGGAGTTTTGCAAACGGATCTCTGAGGAGCTTTGTTACCAAGCTTCCTCCAGTTCAGCAGATGCCCTCTTAATACTGGGTGTCATTATACCCCTTTTAGTATTTCCTTAACTAATTTACAGTCCTTTCACTAATTCCTGTCTTTCCAGCTGTTAATGTATAAGGTAACTTAGCATATATGTGTAGATGTGCAGTTAGATGATTCAGTAATTTCCTTTTCTTAAATTCAGCTATATTATTAAAGAAATTAGCTTGGCATTAATTACTTTTGATAAACCCATTGTGGACTGCATCCCATTTTTCTGCAATATATATGTATTTAAACCTTGAACTAATAGAAGAACTATTGTCTGGATCAGTTCACCTCTTCTACCTCCTTAAATATCCTCCCCTCACATTCTCTCCAAATCCAGATAGAATCTGGGAGTTTTAATGCATAATTTCAAGTACTGTTCCAGCACACTTCATTTTTTATTTTTCTATGTCTGTTATTTTGACATAACCAGAGTGTTTTATCCAACATATCCCTTTTTGTGTCTTCACAGTCAATAATGTCATCAGACACCGTTTTCCATCTATTTTTGTTTTTTCCTAAAGAACATGTGCATTTTCGTATCTGTGTTCCAGCTCTGACTGCTGTTTCAATGTATTTTGCTTTTCTGCAATAGCCCATTCTACATCCTGCAACACTTCAAACTTTTCCATTTTGTTTAAGAACACAAGGAGTCAGAGTAACAAACCTTAAAAGTACTTCTTACTGATTGGATCCAGTTCCCTAATTAGTCTATTCATGAACCATGCCATCTAACTGATGATTATTTGCATCAGAATTAGTATTTTCTTCTAGATGTCCATCGTTTTTCCCTCTCTGTTCTTTAAGCCATTATTGTATCCTTGTTTTCTTGATTTCCCCCTTCCTTTGAATCAAATCCAGATGTGGAAAATATGTGCCTCTCCCAACAGTCGTCTTTTCTTGTTTAGTTTACAGCTAAGATATGTGTAGATGTACACTCATTAATGAAGGAAGGGAGATCTCAAGAGAAGTTTAGGGAAATACTTAGTAGATGCAAACAGTATTGCAAAAATAAAACTCAAGATTTGCCTTTCTGAAAGAGGATCATCCTCTGTTTTTTTGATAGATCTTTCTTTCTCTGTTTTGGACATGATTTTTTTTTTTTAAAGCTATAAAAAGTTCCAGTGAAGACTTCTGGAAAACTTGGAATATGTCTCACTGTGTTTTAAATTGACCTACCATGTACCTTACACATGAAAAAATATATGTCTAATAAATAGGAAGTTGGCATAGATACTTCACTGTCATTACTAAGTAACTTAATGTCAGTGACATTCTTCAAAGTTTAGCTGTTCCTCTGGACTCTCCCAGGCTACATCATATAAACTAAATGGAACCAGGACATACACTCAAGTGTGGACTCAAGACCACTAACCTCCATACTGTGCCACTTGTCCTCAGGGCTGGAGACTGGGACCTGGCCCACTTTATTTATTAGTATAATAAGTTATTTCTGAAGAGAGATAATATTTGCCAAGTAAGCTCTCATCTGTGTACGTCTCACAGGAAGTATTTTCCCCCCACAGTAAGAAGTGAGAAATGTTTGTTTTCTTCTTAATTATTAAGAATGACTGATAGTAATCATGGCAGGTGGGAAGGGTTTGGGAATGAAGATTTATGCCTCAGCTGTTAAATTTCCCAGGCTTGAACCTGCTTTGGAATTGATTGCTCTGAGTTACTGTGTAGAATGGGGAGGAGGAAGGAAAGTATTTTGCTTTTTCTAAAGTGAATCACTGTCCCAGGCTCTGTGTGAGAACTGGATTTCTTTAGAACTAGGAGTGTTGCTCCTGCATCCCTGATTAAAACACACTGTCCTAGTTTTTGTTCTTTCTACATCCTCACAGTTATTCTCCACAAACTGTTCATACTAAAGTTATCCTCTTTGTACCTTATAGGCTTTACTATGAGAAAAAGTGCTGCTGTCCTCTCTTCATCTTCAGGATGCCCTCTTCTCTGTCCTCTTTAGGTGTAAAACCAGCCTGTTCTGAATGAAAAACTTTTGCATGGAGAGGGAGGGAAAAGGGGTATACGTTTCAGTAGAAAAGTGTCAAATTTTTAGGATGCATCTTTGAACCAAACAGATTTTACTTGAGCCTCCTGAGATTTTCTCACCACACTTTTAACCAGTGAAACTGTATTTGTAAGATTATTTTAGCATCAAAACACAACTGCGTTTAATTCCACTGGATCACACTTGTGTTACTTTGAGCAGACATTGATGTGTATATCGGCTCTGCAGAGTTCTGAAAGAGATTTAAGAAACAAATATCATGAAACAAACATGTCAAAATAAAAATGCAATTATAAGTCAAAATCACTTGTGGTTTAGGTTGAAGGAAGAAAGGGAAAGCTAATAAAAGAAGAACATATGTATATTTTTAGCCACAAAAGGGATTTATTCATTTTTCTATGCTGCAGTGCTACATTATCGCATAGAACAGGTGAAGAAAGAAATATTGAGGAGAATAATTTTTATAAGGACGTTTTTTACATTTAACTAATTAACAAAGAGAGTTCAGATGCTTACAGTGCTAACACGGGTATTTTTAATAAGAAAATTGCAGAAGAGCACCAAATAACTAGAGTAATGATGAAATTCTTTGACTCCACCAGGGATATCTTTTTCAAAAAGAAAATAGCCTAAGTCAAAAGGTTGAAAATTGTAGAAATGGAAAGCAAAATTTTAAAATAACAGATTATGCAATGTCACTACAACATACTTTTTCTTTTGAGTTCCTGTATTTGGGGAGATTCATTTTATATTGAGGAAGTTTCTGCTGTGTCATTTACATAGTTTTGCATCTTCTGATATACCTAGCAACACTGCAGATAGAGATCAGATAACTACAATTAGAATTTTTTCACCATTCTCATATTATTGTGTATTGTTATGACATGACTGTTACCTTTGCTTCACTGTACGCTACCTATGAGGATGACCTTGCTCAAAGTGAAAACTTCCCCCTGATTTCAAGCTGAGTAACAGTCAAAGTTTTTCAGTGGGAGGCTGGTGATGAGGAGAACTGTTGACCATGACAGGAATTGCAATTGCTTGTTACTTCCTTAATTTGTACTTGCCCTGGGAAGGTACTTCCTGTGAAATATTTGTATTGTCACACTTAGATTTGATGGCATTGGGCATAATTTTGACTTTCTAGATGGCACCAAAAGTGTTGAACAGATGAATATACTTCATTTAAATCATAAGTTACTTTGTTGAAATTGAGAGTGTATCTGTGTTGTTCTTTTCCTGGTGGTACAGCTCTGTGATAAGAGTGAAAAGAAATCTGATCCTTAATTTCCATGTTGGCAAAATCCTTTCAAAGACTCAGTTGTAGTGTGAATAAGGTAAGCAGTGCTTTAAATTGATGGTAGTTTTCCTCACTAGCGAGGTGAAAGTGAAATTAAGCACAGTACTTTTCCTGTATAAATGGCTCCTTATGTTACAGTTACAATCTAGATGTCATGAATCAGCAGACAAGTAAGTCTGTAGAGTTGCTATGCATGAAGCAAGTTATCTTATTTAGCCACATGTTGAGACTAACTCCATTTCTTCCTTGCATGTGATATTTTAGCTAAGCAGTAACTTGATTTGAATACACAAAGCAGTAAGCTGCTATCCCCTGGAATCAATTTTACAGAGACATTTAGTCAATGCTGTTTGGAAAGAATAAGTTCAATATATTCTGTCATACATTAATAACATCTAAGTTAGTTTCTGGACCAAATATGTTGAAGTGTTAGTGTATGTTTCTTTTTCTGAAGTATCTGTGAACATTTTCCTTTAGACTATATATGATCATTTTTGTGATAGGCTGGCTTTTATATGGGAGTGGGTACATTTTATATTACTTAGAATAAACAAGGTTACATCTTAATAATGCTTTAATAGGGGTTTCATTGATTATGTGTCACTCCTGTTAGTTCATAGGAGTTTCTATTAAGCATTTACCTGGGTGCATTTTCTGTGATTATGGCACGCTTTCAATGGTTGCAGCTCGTTCATAGCATTATCTCTTTTATTTTCATTCATCTGTAAGATTCTGTGCTATTTCTCATGGAAGTTTACAAAGGTGATGGGAATACTGCATAAAAAAATGGAAGGAAATTTGTGCCCTGTTACAGATTATAGTAATATGTGTGCCTGTTTGTTTGAGAGAATATTAATTTTTTTCTTAGGCATCCATAGTCATTTCAAAATACAGCATGAAGTGCAGCAGTTCTATCGGATACTGTATGTAATGTGATCACATAAGCCTCTCAAGGCATAAATCTTCAATGCACAGGAGTTAATTTATATTCCAGGCTTTCTAAACACTATACTAACTATACAGACTGTATCAATCTGATAGTTTGGGACCAGAATTATAGAACACAGAAGTGCAGGGCTGTGTGAAAGGTGAGATCTCTGTATTTGAATTTTGCTTGAATTGATCCATAAAGTTATTTTTAGAAGTTACATTCTCATAACATCTACATAACCTGGTTTACTCTAATCTGATTTTTCCAAGCTTTTTAAGCAGTGCTGAAAATTACTTTAGGGAATAGATTTGCTTTCAAACTGAGTTTTCAGAATAAAGTTCGGGTCATTGTGTTCCTTAAGAGATTGGCTGAATGCCACTAATAGTATGTTGTGACTGTTTTTAAATCTGACAGTTGGCTACAATACACTTGAATAACTTCCAGCTTTATTGTCAAGCCAAGGTATGGTTTCGGTAGAGATGCTATCTGGCATCCACAGAAGATATTATCATCAGTTAGAAGTAAGATGCACTTCATCATTTTTTGCAGGTTTACTCATTATGTTGTGCCCTGTGTTTGAATTAAGTTTGCAAAAAAAATTTTATTTTAAAATGTAATATTGTAGTTCAGTAGCCTTTGAGGTTTGACATGAATATCAATAAATAAACAAAGCTTATGGATCACATTTAGTTTCTCAGTTTAGACAGTGCTTTAACATATGATTTCAGATTAAAATAATTACATTTCAGAATTAGTCTCATTGATCTGAGAAAAGCCAGATTTGTAGATGTAGATAATATCCTTTATTAAGCTAGTGGCTATAGCTGGAACTGTGGAAGTGTTAATTTAACTATTCCATCTGGTTTATGAAAAGAATATTCATTATCATTACTTTTTGTGTAATATGAATAGAGTCAAAGTGAAATTCTGCACCAGCATGTTCCTGGTCGCTGAGAGATGCTAAATGAAGAACACTACCAATATGGCAAATATCACTTCCAAGTGTACTTTTTTTAAACACCTCTAGGGGATCATGCCACTGCACAGACAAGAAACCTTTGAGATCTCACCTTCTCAAGCAGTTCTTTTGCTGCCCACTTTATCTTATATTAGCAGGACAATAATTAATGGGATGAGGTTTTTTTATTATGTATTACTTCTAAAACGTTAACACTTGCTTAACTGTGGGCTGTTGATACTCTTTTTTTCCTCTGTTTTTTGGGTCTCAATTAATTTGCCGTTCCAAACTACAAAAGTCAACATTGCTTAAAGCATATACTACTTTTTTTTTTTTTTGTCTGTCCTACAGAGGTTAGTTATAGAGTAAGAGGTTAGGATGGTGTATCTATATGAATACATATGCACATCAAACCCAGTTCTCTCTTGACATGTCTATTCATTTGAAGGCAATAGTGCTGGAAGACAATTAGACTGATAGTTGAGTCTAATAGCAAACTACCATGCCCTGCACTGTGTTTTTAATCTTATGAATTTGAGCTGTACCATGTAGGTCTTCAAAGAATTAACCATTTGTGAACGAGTTTGTTTAGGCTCGTGAACATCAGAAGTCAAGACTTTTAAAGGTTTTCAGGCACCAAAAGATGCAAATTTGGATCCCTAGTGAGGTTTTGAAAATCACTAGTTTGTGTTTTGAGGTCGCATGTCTGATCTTGAGTCCTTGGATGGAGGCTTCACATACGTATCAGACCTGATGATTTATCAAATGGGATCTTTTATTCTAAAGGGCAGCCAACTTCATAATGCCTGCAGCTGGAGTTAAGTGACAGAAGCAGAATGGTGGGACTGGCCACCTCCCTGACTTAAGTTCGATTCTGCCCAGCTCATGGCGTTGGCACAGCTAGGACCTGAAGGACAGCAGGCTGAGGGGTGTGACCTCTGAATGACAGGGGCAGTGTGGCTGGCAGATGAATAATGTGAAATAATTTGCAAGTCTGACTTGCTTTTCTTGCAGAGTGGAAGTTGTTGGGATGCAGTTTCTGACGTGAAGTGAATTAACGGTAGAGATGAGGGCATTTGTACACAAATCCAGATACGGCTCTGCAAGCCCATCTCTGGCTACCGTGTATCGCAGCAACAGCAAAGATGGTCACACCTCCCATGTAACAGAAATATATTAAAATTTATAGCTTTTATTTGTAAACTCACAGATCATGTGCCACACTATGTAAAGTGTGATTTTTTTTTTTTTTTTTCCTCTTCTGGTTTAATGTTCAGAGTTAGTGTCATCCTAATTAGTTTCCACTGACAGAATAAATATTGTTCCATCTGTGCACTATTACAGTCAGTGACTGAAGGTTTGAAACACTTGAGCAGTGGATGTCAAGTAGTCTGTAAAGGGACTGGAAAGCAACTCATTTTGGATTATTTTGCATATATCACCGTTCAGAAGGAGGTTATGGGAGCAATTCTCATCTGTACTGCTATCATCCGAAACTTATGCCAAAATTTTGTTCCCTTTTCTTCAACAGAATTTACTTGATAATGATGAATACTAAAATGAAAGGATTTCATGCATTATGACAACATAAAAACATTAAGCTTTTTTTTTTTTTTTTACAAGATTGAAAATGTGTTTTAAAAGGGAAACATTTATTCTCATCTTGCTGAGAGTGGGCTAGATGAACTAATATCCTTATTTATTAGATAATCCTGAGACCAGAGGTAGAGCAACTTGTCAGGAATCTCCTTTCCTTTTCCAGTGCACATGCCATGTAAAAGAAAATACAAATTTATAAAAGGTGACTCTATTTAAGCCTTATTCCTGGAAATTTTTTTGGCTGTGATAAAGGAAATTAAGTTAAAAAGCAAGTCAATACTGTATTTAGAGTTAATTTTGGTCGTGGTTTGGAGGGCTCTGAAAAGCTAGTCAGACAGGAGAGACAGGGACATAGAGTTCTCTGTTAAGAAGTGTAGTTAGTTTCTGGCTGCAAGTCTGTCTGACATTGAAAATATTTCTTGTGAGTAATAATCCTTTACTTAATGTGATGGAATTTTTCCAGTTCAACTTCTTGTCCTTCTTGTAGCTTGATTAAACAAATTAATTTTTACATAATTGGAAATCAGCGCAGCTCTTCATGAAGATGTTGCTTGGTATTTAAAAAATAGTCTTAAAAGAACATTAACATCTCAACTATTTAAAAAGAGGCAAATCCCAGGCAGCGTCCTTAGGAAATGCTGTAGACTATATAAATCCGATTACCCAAATTCTTTCTTAGCTGAAACAGGATCATATCTGATGATATCTATGAAATGTATAGTTAATATCCCCAAGTATCCAAAAATATTCAGTATCTGCATATTATATTGACTGAAATTGTCCAGTATATATCCCTTTAGATATCCATTATTTTTTTTAATTCTCAGCAACATTAAAGTGGAGATAGATGTACATATTTTGTTATATAATTATATAATGAGTACCTTTAATTTGCATTAAATTGTTATTTTTAAAGAGCATGCATTCAGATATAGAAAGCAGTTGGCTGCCAACCTCATTTTCAAAGGTATGGAAACCTATGCAGAGTTGCTGGGTTTTGTTTTGTTTTTTGTTTTCCTACGTGGTAAAATTATCACAATGTAAAAGAAAAAAGATGTACTTGCTCTTCTGTGTTTCTTAACATGTTGACAAATAGTACGTTTCACTTTGAATATATTGGGTTTGCTCTTACAAACAAAACTATTGTAGACATAAGGAAGGAAAAAGCAACACTGGGAATTTAACAGTTCAGCCTTCTTTACTGGAAGTTTGTGTTATTCTTTCATAAAAATTTTTCTATAGAGATTAAAATATATGGCAATTTTAAGGAACTAAAACTCATAAAAGAAATTGCCATAGACAAGTATTATTCTACATCATGTTTAAATAATTAGACTTCTGTCTTATTGAAATATATGTTCTTTGGATTTAAAAAGAGATAAAAGTATGAATATTGGCATGATTAAGAAATTACATTGTGTCATGGTGAGATTGATTGATAGGTAGTTGAATGAAAATGAACTAAAAGGCTTGTAGAAGTAAATGTGTATCCAACGGCTGCTTAGAAAAACGTTCTTGTGTTTACCTGAGTTACAGGAGAGTTATGCAGGTCAGAAGATGCATCTTTCCTCTCTGTGTTTGGTTTGTGCATGTCACCATTTTTTCTGTGAAATCAGTCATAAACGAAAGAATAAGTTCACAGTGAAACAGAGAGCACTTTAACAATTTCATGATTTCACTCCTGTTTTTACATCATCTTTACACCAGAAACAAACAAGTGAACAAATGGAAACCCATCAAAATTAAATATGTGCTGAAAGGTCACACTGGCCTTTAATGTTAGCTGTCTGGTAAGGACCCTTATTTATTTAAGAGTTTGGGGTTTTTTTAACCAATTTCTGTAACCAGCTAAGCCAAAGCAATGCATATCTCAGAGAAAATTATCTAAGAGATAATTTAAAGGTTATAGTTAGAAAAATGCCTTTCTATTATTCTTAAACTATTTTATTGATTTTTTTTTTTTTTTCTCTCCCCCCTACCCCTCCCTTTTTTTTTTTTTTCATTTATTATCTGTCCCCTAAAGGCCTCCTACACATTGAAGTCCACAGTGGAACTCACTAGTGGGGATGAAGCAGAGAAACCACTGCAGGATTCCCTATTTCAAAGCTGAACCAGTATTCACCATTGACACATTCATTCATCTGTGCAGGGTCATTGGAAATCCTCTTTCTCTAGTTTTTCCTTCCCTTCAGGGAGCAATGCTTAAAAGAGCAAACCCCTGGTGTGAAGAGATAGAAGAATTCTCAGCGTGGCCAGTGGTGCCAGGAATCGAATTAAAGTTGTCCATTTGCAGATGACTGTATACTCAGCTCCCAGCATATTCAGCTATGGGGCTTGCTGCTGACATTTTATTTGAAATGCTGTTGGTGGCACTTAGAGGTATTTAGAAAAAATATTGGGAAAAAAAGTCATTTCTCAAAAATAAGAAAAAATGCTGAATTTCAAAATACATGTGGTTCCTGCTCTTTCTTTTAGGTCTGGAGGTTGTTAAGGATCATGTGCCAGAGAGGTAAATAATTACAGAATTTACTTCTTTGGGTAATTTAACACTTGTCAACAATAGCAGAGTAAGTGACATCTCTATTTTGGCATAAATCAGATTTTGACATTACTAAACCTACAATTTTGTTTTTCTTCGCACACATTATCTCTTCCATGTGAAAGGCACTGGGAAGACACGGGCTGCCATGAAATCTGAAATGTCTGTAGTCAACACGAAGAGCGCCTCTTTATTTCAGTTTCATTTCCTGTTAATAGAGATGAACTTGGTGAACACATTGGGGCATGTTTAGAAATTGTCAAACAAAGATTCTGTAAAAGGAGTTCTGAGAATTTAAAGAAGTCTCTGTCAGTTTGGAGTATGAAAGGATAAGCATAGTTAACCATTTGGTGACCTGCTCAAATTCCCATCCCAGCAATACAATCATACTCCCCCCACATGTGGGTGGCGGAGGGGTTGATATGGTATATCCCTATCCTTGGTGACTGCTAGGAGGTTTAATTTCTGTCACTAATTTCAAAGACATTTCAGGCAAAGGGTATTTCTGTGAGTAACGGTGGCATGATCTGCCGCCAACATAAATTGCAGTCTCTTCAAGGAGCATTGGGAAAGGGAAGTGGGAGAAAGAGTTGGAGCCTACAAATTATACCACTACCTAATTATGCAGTTTTAGTCATATGACTGGTGAGATATCCACATGCGTGTTAGCAACACAGAGGCCTAAATTACAGGCATTCATAACAACTTGAGGAAGGGAGCAGGGGAACCGTTCAAACAGTTTAAATTCTCTGTCATAGTAATGTGTGGCTTTAGATAGAGCTATCCCAGAAATATAGATTAAATTTTCTTTTTCAACTAAATCACACAGGTGGTATCTTTATGCAGTGCATATAAAAGTAAGCTCATTGTTCATCTTGTAACCAGCACTTCTATACCCAAGTATGTGAAGTGTTATAAAGAGGTAACATTACAGTGAGATATTTTAAACTAGTTGAATGACCTTACACAAGGGGAAGAATTTTTCCAAGACGGGCAGATCAGTAATGAGGGTGAGGTGTGTCCTAAAATGGCCCAGAGCTCATTCTAGCTTATCAACTACTGCTACAATTCCTAATTTGTGGGGCACTAGTGCTTTTTCCGGGCAGTCTATCATTTAAAGTGCTGTGAGAGACAGTTTAATCATTTTAAGAGTATGCTGTGTAACTGATCTTGGAAGTGCCCAGTACTCGCCAGAGATTTATTGAAAAAACATTTGTAGCATGACTGTCTGTCCTTCGAAAATAGTCAAAATATTAAAAAAAGCAGTCATGCTCAGCAGCAGTTTTCATTGATGCATTTAGGGCATTCCTCCTCTTTAGCAATCCAGACCTTTTTAAGAAATGTCATTTCTGATTATCCTTAATACAGAATGGCCCATCAAAGCTACCTTGGTGCAACCTTACCTCTTAAATATCAGCCCATGCCCTCCAACCATTTGTTATCGAGTACCTTTTAGTTCAGTGATGGCAAACTCTGTTTGATACATAGAATGAACAAGAAATGGATACAGCCCAAGGCATTTTTCATTAAAATAAATATAGGATATTTATTTAAAACGTTTTGGACGTATTCTTGAAAAGGTGGCACAAGATCTTCAAATCATGATGTGCCTAAATAATTATGTGCCTAATGAAAACAATGTGAAGTTTTTTTTAAAAAAAGAATAAAAATCCAAACAACTAACAAAATTTTAAGTAAGGCCATGGACAAAGTTAAGCCTTCCTCAACCTTAGAACGTACTTAGCGAGTACTTGAGAATAAAGGTTCTGCCTCATCTTCCTGTCTTTTCTGGACTAAATTTTCTGAAGTTCTCATAAATGTGATTTCCTTCTTCCTACTGTCTACTCTTTATTCTCAATACTAGATATCTCTTCAGAACAGCTAACCCCATATACTGGTATAGTGGCTTAGGTATTCACCTGCCACTCAGTGAGTGAGCTGACATAGGAATTTCACAAGCCATTGGAGGTGAGTGTGTTGAAGGACTGTGCTGTATCTGCAGAGTTAAATTCCTAAAGTGAGTGGCAATCAGCCAACCTGGCCCTCAGTACTTGAAGAAACCAGAAACATGCTTCATAGGTGGTAGGAACAGGATGCTGCTTTGTTAACTTCAAAACCCTTTGCTGTCCTATTTTCTGACCACCCTTTAGCACTGCTGCTCTTGATTTGGTGCAGCTTTGAGAGAGAGGATGGTGTAGAAATGCATGTAAAGAACTGGGGAAGGGGGAAGGGGGGAAGGAGATTATATATGTTTCGTACAGGAGGAAAGATGCATCTGCAAGATCTGTGTTGGAGTAGGACTCCTGGCTTGCTGCCAGTGAATGAACTGCTAACGTTTATTGAGTGTGAAAAGCAATTAACTGAATGGTTTTTACCTTTTTATGAATAAAACTATGTCTTCTCTGGGCAGAAATAATCTTGCAGTACACTGCAGTGCAGCAGGATGGTTACTGAAAAAAGAGTCACTTAGAATTTCTCAAAAGGACATATATTTGTGATTGCAGTTGATATAGTCTGTATTGGGATAGTCCAAAATATGTTCTTTCTGGTTGTGTACTTTTTCTGTCTGCTAGATTCCAAACTAGACACTGTGCCATTGCTAGAGACAAACATCATCCCTGCTCTGGGAGGGGAAATAAATATATGTGTACAGTTACACATACACATAGGTGTAGAGAAAGAGGTTCTCTGAATGAAAGCTTTATATTGTGTCTCTTTAAAAATCCATAGAAATACAAATACAGAATCAAAATTGTAATAGTGAGGAACATATTTCCCATCTCATGCTTCAGGGCATAAGCTAATCTGCTGCTGAGATCAGGCAGGAACCCTTCTTCAACCCTGTGTTGTTTTTCATTACACAACTGGCTGTTTGCATTATGTTTTTTATTAGAACTTGATCGTTTAATGACAAAGATACAGAGTTATGCTAAAATAAATAGAAAGCTCTAAAGTGGAAAAGCAGAAAATAGAGTCTATGAAAAATAAAGTAAAAGTCAAGGACTGCTAGATTCTACTCTGCTTACCTCAATCCCTCCAAAGCCAGTGGATGTTTTCCTCACACACACATGCATTTTCTTTATTAACCCCCATCCTCCAGATGAACCCACAACTGTATTATATAGGACCTGGTGTTGTTCCTTTTACCTCCTTCATTTTATAAGGAGATATTTCCATAGGAAGTTTCAGTCAGGAAAGTTGTGTTCTAGACTGCTCTACTTTTAAAGAAAGACCTACTAGGCAAGCCTGTGTGTTTAAGGCAATCTGAAGTGCAGGGAATATTTTCTGTCATAATACAAAGGATTCCACTTCTGTTGGACAAATGTTCTCATCTACTGCAACTCATCTATTATGTAGCTTTTGTAAACGTGTTGTAATAGAACAGTAACCTTGGGAGTCTGCAGAGGTGGTTTGTGTGCAGTGTTCCAACAAGTGGTTGCTTCTGTTTGGAACAATTAAGTTTATTTTGGGGGTTTGGGGGGCTTTGTTTTTTTTAAAAAGCCAACAAACTGCAGAACACTAAGTGAAACAATTTTATATAGTATTTCATCCAAGCCATGATCTACTCTAAAAAAAAGTCTAAATAAAATTGCCATAAACAAGAGAACAGAGAAATCTGAGGTGTTCTGTACTCAAAGGCACCCTATGGATTGTTTATGGTACCTTTTACTGAAGGGCAAACTGTGATTGATGCTGGGTCCTGACTGGGAGAAGTTGGACTGTAATATTGGAATTTCACTGATGGAGAAGAAAATAACGTCAATGCTGCTGTAGAAGGTGCAATAGATTTCACGTGGACCCCAATTTCTGCTATTTACGCTGTCTCTTAGTGGAGTTGTCCTGAGACGAGCCACTCCAGGGCTCATCTTAGGTTTTGGTAACAGCAAACATTACAACTAGAGCTGTCTCCTCCTGCTGGCCATGCCCCTGTGGAGAGTCCTTACCCTCTGACACCACAGAGGCGCTGGCTGATGGCAGCACCTTAACTTCAACATGGGTCTTAAGGTTCTTCTTGCTGTCCTTTTGTTAGGATCCTATTGCTCCTTCTCACCAATTCAGTGTTTTGGGGCAAATTCTGCCTTGAGTTTAACCTGCCCCTGTAACTTCACCTCTTTCTTTGACTTCCTACACTTTTGCAATTTCTTATGCTAGTCCATGCTCCTGTATATGACACTCCATCTCAGAGTAGCAGCCTGTGAGTAGTGTAAAATTTGGTAGGTCCTAGTTCTTCAATAGAAAGTCCCCCAAGAGTCTATCATAAGGAAGACTTTTGTGATCAGGCTAAGCAGGCCTAGAGATACCAGAAGAAAGAGGCTCAATTTCTACTGAAAGTCAGGCGTTGTTTGAGGTCTGCATCTTAGGTGAGCAGACTGGTGTTTTGTAGGCTTGTTAAAATACTGATGAATCCGAGGTGGAAAAGTGATTTTTTTTTTTTTTTTTTTAATTTCTTTTTTTGTGGTAGTGCTAGGATACAGAAGGAATGCACCGAAGGTTCCCCCCGCTTTAATTTTACATTAGAAGTAAGAAAGGATGGTAACCGTAATTTTGTAATGATGCCTAAGATACCTCCTGTGGATGATATATTTCTGTCAACCTCAGTTTTAAACTACTAAAAATATCATAATGTATGATATTGAAGGACTTATTGATGAGCAATTGATGTTTCAGAGTATCTGCGCTTAGTAAAATCAACAGTACAAAATGCATATTATGTATCTTAGAGCATCGGGTTGTCACTCATAAATGATGTGAAGTTTATTGCATTATTCAGAAGTACAAGAGGAGGCAGTCCAAAGCAGCTGTGGAGTCTCTGTTTCTTTATTTCATGGTTTTTTATGTTATGTTATTGTACAGAGAGCTAAGTGTGTGACTTAAAGGTGCAGAGTTTGGAATTGTGTGATAGGGTAAGCAGGAACACTAAAAATTGTTGGATCTGAGCACAAATTCCTTTCAGATTTAAGAAACTGGAAGATGTTTTGATCTGAAAATTACAAAAACACACCTGGGAATGAGTTCTGGGTGCAGGGTTGGGGTGTTGGGGTTTTTTTTCCCCTTTTTCTACTTTGTAGTGCAAAGAAGTGCATACCACAAAATCAAATGAAACTGGCATTAATTTGGTAGTCTCAGTTCTCATAGTCCTATTGATTCAGAAAGCTGCAAACAGATATGGAGGCTTAGAGACTGCATTTAGGATTACTGAAGTTTGGGGGCTAGTGTATACCAAAGATGTAATGAGAACACTCATTCAGTAAAGGAACTCTTCTTGACATCTTAACATGGAATTCTGATATAAAAATCTTGGTTCAAGAAAATTAGTTGTCTTCATTTTTGTGGTGGTTTCATTATTGATTACTCAACTTTATGCACTTCTTTCCAAAGTCTTGGCCACCAACACAACCCTTCTCCAGCAGAATCTCTAGTAAACAAAACAACATTTGTATCCCTATGTATTTATCCTAGTGGGAGACAAAAAGGTAGTCTTGGTCATTTCTTATTGATAACTTTAAATATTATGTCAGGCTTAAATCAATCTGGTGAGAGAATGGTGGCTATTCCTCAAGATTCGCTCTGGATATTTAATTAGCTAGAGCTTATACATGCAATTTATTTTCTTTTTTTGCCTCTTTCAGCATTTGTTAGGTAGTAGTATTGATATAACTAGTGCAGTGAGGTGTACGTCTAGTTAAATTGAACTTTCTATTGATGAAAACTTCTTGCTGATGGCTGTGTTTTATGAATAATATATGTCACAATGTTACATTTTCAGAGTTGTGGTGTTCTTTACATTAGGAACTTGGGGGTTTTGGTACTAAGTAGGTACTACGAGTTCATGGTATGTGAAACGTGTAGGAAAAGCAGCATTAGTTGTATGTGTGTGTATGCATAAATAATATATGTATATTGTACATCCGTAATTTTATTTTGAAACCAACCAATTTGCTCTATTTTTTCTCAAGCATTTTCAGCTGTTACTGTGGAAGGAGAACTGACAAGTGTTTCTTCAAGTATCTCTTTTTATTGGCCATTTTTGTTCATTATCATTCAGCTGATGACAACAACATTTAGTATTTGTATATTAATGACTGGAAATTGTTAAGTGATGGAAGAGCAGTCAAACAAAGCTAGGTGGAATTAACTTTATACACACTTGGTAGATGATACCCGACTTACAGTACTCTCTGCATTCCCTAAATACTCTGATTAAGTACCATTTACAGAGCTAATCCAGTCTAGCACAGCCTTTTAAGCAGTTTTAAAATTTGCTCTGGAAATATTATTGAACCCCAAGTATTTTCAAATATATTTTCAGGGGGGAAAAAAAAGTCTATATTGCAGTAAATCTATCATCACAGCTACCAATTCCTTGAGCTTAATTATGACACTACTAAATGTGAAAATCTATTCAGCGCTAGGAACACTTTTCACATTACATTCACGCTAAAGATTGGCTGTTAAGAGCTCATTACTGGTAGTTTTCTAAAGAGCGGTTTATTAAACACTGTTACCTAATAAGCATCTTTGGTGGTGCAAATTGCTGAAAACAGTAATGAGTCTGATTAGACTTCATTTCAATTACGACAGCTTGTCTAGGAAAAAAAAAATACCTCCTTGATGCTTTGGAATCTGGCTAGAAGGCATTAGATGGTTTAAAAGGAAAATGCCACCTCTGTGTTTCCTTTCCACGGTTCGTAATGAATAGAGAGCTGTCCAAGTAGCCGTCTGATTTAACACATTGGAAAACTAGATGGGCAGCATTGGAAGCACAATCCTGTTTGCTTAAAAATTCTATAAAGGCTTTTCAGTTAATATATCTAAATAGAGTCATATTTTAGGTTTCTTCTGCTTCCCTTGCGTAACAGTAGAAAGCCATAAGAAGAGAGAAAATTAAAATGATTCATTCCTACCTGCTTTGCAGAGGTTATGCATTCCTCTGATTAGTGTAATGCACCTTTCAATTGTTATCTGTAAATCTTTTACAGATCTGTAAGATCTGTAAATCTTTTACTTGCAATCACAAAACTCTCACAGCTTTCTCAATACCTCATAATTCAACATGGTTTTTTTAAACTTCTAAAAATTTTTTCCAAAGTATAAGCGAAGCTTAATAAATTTCTACTTCTGGTATCAAATACTTCAGTGAATATTTGCTAGTTTATGAACTTCATTTTTGATGCTGAGTGTGTTTAACTGTATTAATGTCAAGCTTGCTTTCAAGTCATTCCTGTATGTTACTTACACATTCTGGATGAAAAGAGAAGTGTTAATGGAAAAAAGAATTTAAGCTTATAGTTGATGAATATTTGGTAAAATCCTAATGTTCCTGTTGATAGTGTTTAGCATTTTTAGTACTAAATTCATGTGGATGCACTTTTATATTATTATTCAATACAAAATTGGATGGAGAGTTTTATAACTAAAACCTTGTCATAAATTATGTCTGGAGAAATTAAAAAAGCGGGACACACATGAAAGATGCAGTGCTGCTGAAGGCAGTATGTTGGACTGGGGTCTCAGAATGTGGCTGAAATCAGACTTCTGTCCAGTCAGTTTACAGCAAATTTTAGGAAAGTTCAAGATTGATAAAGTTCGAAAGCCACGTTATTAGACATAGCAAATAAATCAGAAACTGAGTTAGTGCAGCAAATATCAGAATTCTGTCTAGATTTTAATGAAATATTTTCTGTTATGAGTTTTTATTAAACATGTGGCACAAACACCAAATGCTGGTGAACAAAGTATCTTTTGTGTAATTAACTGCTGAATAATTGTTGCCTAAAAGGAAAATCATAAGGTAAAAAGTGGGGCACATTTATCTCCTTCACAATAAATTGTAGACTTCAGTGGTTCTTGTGACTTCAAACCACAGAAGTGACAGGAGAATGAAGCCCATGAACCTCTGGGTCTAGGCATCTTGTATTGACACTAAAACCTCTTTCTTGGCTCTTTTTGTGACATTACCTTTCTGCCTTGTCTTTGAAATTCTTACATTTAGCTGTGATATATTGTATATTTTGTGAGAGAAAGGACTTTATTTCATCAGTGTGCATCATCAAACATCAAGTAAAATAGTGCATTTTTTTTGTTTTTTAGAACATCATACAAACACAAGTGCTATTATTCAGCTATACAAATGTGTGCCTGTAGTGGTCTTTGAGATGCTAATCAGTGGAGCTTGACTTCTGTACCCTGAAGCAAATTTTAAAACTATTTCATCATTAGGTGGCTACATATATAATAACACTATGGACAAAATTACAGGAAAAATAACATAGTTTATTGTTATTTAAGCTATCAACAGTGCTCAGCTAGTTATTGATACGATCATCACATGGTTTAGATTTTTGTTGTCTCTTGAAGGCTGGTTACAGAAAAGGCTGGATTTGTGTGATAGCTGCAAAGGAATGTGACATTTTATCAGCTGGACTCTATAATTTCTTTCTGGTTTTAAAGCCAGCGCATTATTCTTTTCTGCTCCTTGAAATGCCTGTGCACCCTCTCAATGACATACTGTGTGTTTCAGGACACGGCTCAACTTTTCCTGTTGAAGGATGAACTTTGCTCTTTTTGAGAAAGGAGACCCATCATATAACATGAGGAGTTAAGGTTCTTTTCCTTCCTGCTCTCTCCAAGAATATGGCAAAAATGTCAGCATGCACAGAGTTAAATCTCTCTCTGGTGCCTGTATGTGTATAAAATATATAAATGTATATACGTGTATCTAGAGAGAGATTTCTATATTTGTCTATAGAAAATTCCCTGTTCCTCCTTCCGCTGTCCCCTGGATAATTTGTCAAGCTAACTGAACAATCCATATAGTTCCTTTCAAACACTCAGGAAACAATACAGTAAGTCCCAGACCAAAAGCATGCAAAAAATTGTCTATATTCTATTTTTCAGTAGTTAATTTGGATACATTTTATTGAATAAGCAAGAAAAAATCTTTAGAATTTGTAGAATACAATAATTGAAAGGTTTAAGTGGGGAAAAGATTTAGCTCAGCTTAGTGTTTCTAGGATGTCAGTTCTTTGGTTATGCTTCTGCTTTTAATCTTGTTTCTGTGCTTTGGGGGGAGCAGGAAGGAAAGGAAGGGTCAGCTGCTCGCGCAGCCAAGCCCGGGAAGGAGCCATGCTGGAGCTCTGTTTTCCCTAAGAGCATGATTAGTACAGTTCCGATGACTTAGCTAAGGTGTTCCCTACCGTGGGGAGGAAATCTCCGGTTCCCTGTGATAACATCATCCCTTCTTACAACGTCATCTCTCATGTTGTAATACAGACGTTGTTGGTGTTTTGTTTGTTTGTTTTTTTTAATGGAGAGACCAAATAAGTATTCAGATCGATAATACAATCCTTTTACGTGGGATATTCTCTTTGGAAAGACAGTGTATACCAGCGCTAGCCGCTCTGATGCTTATAGTAGAGAGAAATGTGTGTGGTGTGTGTCTGTTACGATGGGAAAAAGGGAGAGAGTGGATGAGCTCTGCTAAGAGCTCCCTGCTCTTAATCCTGGGCCACGTCAGGAGCATTCTAAAGCAGTTTATCTTCATATGTCGTCTTGTATATAAGAAACAACACTAAACCCACCAAAACTCATTTCATATGTAGCTTTTTCTACAGCCTTCAGATCAAAGTTATTTTCTTCAGGCTGGACTAAATTATACGCAGGTCCCAGGAGTGAAGGACACTGAATTAATGCACTATGTCACCCAGTCCTGGCTATAGAATATTTTTATCGAAGTGTGAGACACAACATCTCTTTACTATTTCATTAAAAATTAATGTGCAGATTGCCAAAAAGCAAAATGCATAAATAACATAAACAAATTTTGCGAAAGCTTTGTATGGAGTCATTTTAAAGAGGATTTTTTTTATCAGATTACTTCTATATATACGTTTAATCAGTATTTGTTCTCATTTAGCTAATTAGCAGAGATATGCTAATCTCAGTAAAGCAACTGTTTATACCTTTCCTATGCTGGTAGGTTTTGGAATAAGTGCTTTAAAAGGAAAGGTAGTCCTGGTTACAGGCTGGAGCATTGTGTTATTGGCCCATATAAATTTGCTTTTTCACTCTTGTTAGTTGACTGTAATGGGTCAAACCTGACTACAGTTATTTGAAACTTACTGAAATTGATCTTTGCCTTCATATTTGTAAGGCAAATAGGGCTGGTTAGATAAATCTCAGGAATTAACCTTCTCTTGCTATACATAAAGCTATGAAATACATATATACATGTATTTTTTTAAAGTATAATGACTGAAAAATATGTAAAAAAAATATAAGGTAGTGGAATTTATAGAGTGCTGCTGCTTTTAATTGGAGGGAAATATATTTTAAATAACTCTTGCTATGTAACTTGGTCTTGTGTTTCAAAGCAAGATTATTTTCTAACATTGTGGAACAGCATGATATAAAAAATAATTTAGCATCACTTAAATCTCTATTTATTGTGCACCCACTTTGCTCAAATAAAGTATGTCCCTTTATGGCAGTTTTAACCCCATTTATCCTCATGCACAAGTGCTCACCTGTTATTTACTCACATAAGAGAAGGTCGATACTGCAGAACAAGGGGAGTGCTCTGTTGTGACATAAAACATACATATTCATTAGCTCTGTTATCCCTATGGACACGTGTGGTATGTCCTGATGATCTTCATTTGGCAAAAGGAAGTGAGCTTAAGAAGGAAATTGTCTTAATGGATTTAAGATACCCAAAAAAAAGGTTTTAAAAATGCTTTATTTACCGTGAAGATCCAAAGCAATAATTCTAAGTGTGAACAAAAAAAATTTCTGTAAATGGAAACAATTTACTGAATCATGATTAGCAACAGAAATGGAAAAAATAATAAGAATCCAATATTTGAAAATTATAATTTTCAGATATTAATTTTTTCCTGGAAGAGTTTGGGTCAGGATCTGAATGTTCTATATGAGACTCCCTAGTGCTGAAAATTCATTCCTTTTGCCTCTCACTTACTTGCTAAAAAACAAGTTCAGGTTTCTGTGTTTCACCTGCTGTAGTTGATTATATGAGAAACACAATAAAGCACTGAATGTATTTTATCTGCTCTGCTTTTAAGGATTTGTGTTATGCTCTTTCAGGGTAAATGTGCCTCAAACCCCACTTCTGGAAGGGGAATGGAGGAAAAGGCTACTTCTGCTATTTTGTTGCTTAAAAAGAGAGTATGCATTTTGCTGCACTTCTAAAAGCTTCAGTTGGATTTATTGGAGACTTGAAGTGAGCACTTCAGTGGGAGCACAAACACACTCCAGGTCTAAACTATATTGCATTTGCAAATATGCATAAATATTTGTGCCAAGTGGGCAAACTCCATATTCATCTATGACTATATTTTACCATGTGAATATTTTAATTGTTACCCTGCAGTAGTTAGATTGATTCTCATGTTTATATAGGCAGAAATTGCAGATTTTGTGGTATATTAAATCTTTTAAAAATACATTATAGCTATAAGTGTGTGCTCAGTGGCCTACAAAAAGTGATTTTTTTTTTTTTTAAATGTTATGCTTACTTTTGTTTACAATTACTGTTCTTCTGAGTATTCTGTCCGAAGTTGTTATGCTCTTACTCATTTGGCATTGACAAAATATGCTGCGTCCTTTATAGGCATGGTACTCTTTGGAGGTACTTGACAGAAACAGCTTAAAAATGTAAAGCCCAGGAAGAGGAAGCATCATAATAGGTTAAAAGAAAACTCATTCCAATCATTATCTTTGTTAGTGTGTCTTCTAGTTCGTTTAGAAAAGTGTTGTGAGCAGATGAGTACAGTGAGAGCAGACTGATATAGTAAAATATTTTAAAGATAAACTAATCACAAATAGGACTAATTCTCTATATAGAAGGGTTCTGACATATGCAGGTATAAATGGTTTTACTTATGGTACATAATGATAGTGCATCAATCTGATCACACGGCAAGGATGAAGCCCTGAACTGAGAATGTTTTTGTGCGTAAGGACTGCTGCTGCAGAGAAACTGATACCTCCGAGGTGGGCAGCATCCTGGGAGGTCCCATGGAGTGCCTAAGTAACAGCTACAGTCCCTGTCATCCACATCTGTGGGCTGCTGCTTAGTTGGTTTACGAATCCAACTTGCTTCTGCTGGCAAAATAGGATAGTGTCATCTCTGGACCTAGTTTGCCTTTGCTTTCTTGACTATTATTTCTCTTTATTTCTGTTTCTTAAGGCCTTTGAAGCTGATGGATGTGCTAAAGGCCGTTTATCCAGAAATGTCTTTGTGACTGTCAAAGGCGATGCTTTATGTAAATGGAAAGGAGGGGGTTTGGAGGGAGAGAAGTCATTTGCTGTAAACTATTGCAATTTGCTGTTGTGAGGTGTGAAAGTGTGATTTTTAAGGGAATAATCTTTTGACAGTATTTAAATGAGATAATTGGGATGTATTAGTTTGTGATTCCATGTCTGGAATTTAATTTTTAACCGGTCCAGGCTCTCCTAAAATATTTTGCGTTTTTCTTACTGCTTTTATCTTTAAATGCTGTTGACATATATGTGATGCTCAATATTACTCGTGATTTAAGTGTTTTGTTTTAAAGATTGAAATGTTTTCACTGTCCCAGCTAGATGGGAATCATATTGTAAATACCCTGCCAACAGCTTGATCCCACTGATGTGTGTGGCATGCATAGGCTATATATAATAAGAGGAAGAACAGACCCCCACCAAGAAAACGCTGAGAGCACTTTCCAGGCCTGTTTTCGTGAGTTTGTGGCTGCCACTTACTGAAAAAAGATTCCAAAGTTGGGCCCATGCAGCTGGGCAGCTCAGTTGGAGGCTCATCCTCCCACTGAATCCTTTGACGTCAAAGGAGTTCCTCATGGACTGGAGCAGAGGTCTTCACTGAGTAATTAGAAAATAAATGTGGGAATCATTTTCTTTCCCTTTTTTTTTTTTTTTTCCCTGCAAAACATAATTAGCTCAATCCACTCTTCAAAATCCCTCCTGTTTCCAATTAAGAGAGATCAGTTGCACTATCTTCAAACAGCTGAAATTATGCTTATTAATAAAAAATGGAGTGTAAAAGAAATGTTTTATCTTGAATTAATTTTTATTATTATGGGACATATGACAGTATACAGTTTGACAAAATATTATCAGATTTAGTACAAACCCAGGGAGTTGTGTGTCCTACATCTTGAACAGCGGTTATGGCATGACTCATTTATTCAGCTCTGTCCCATGCTTAAGAAGGATTTTAAAATGTGGATTTAGGGCCTGATCCTCAAGGTACTAACACCTTCAGCTCTCACTGACGTATGAAGTTTGAGAGTCCTGGCATGTTCCCAGTGAAGTGCCTATTTGTTAGCTGTTGTGGCATGTCCACAAGAAGCAATCCCATGGCTAAAATCATTATGGTCTGTTGTGTAGATACTCGGTATCTTGATGGGAGACAGGGCTGAGAGTAGCAGTTCAGTGGGCAGAGAGTTTTTTGGAGTCTTTGCCTAAATGTGTAAGCAATACAAAGTGATGAAATTCACATCCACTTTCAAGTCTAGAGGGATGAAGGTTAGCGGAACTGAGCTGTGGTTTTGGAGTTGTTTCCTACCTTGCAACAGTGTGCTCTTACAAGTCTGTTATGGACAGTTATCAGAAGCATCTCATTTACTTGTTCACCCCTGGTACAGTCTACCCCTTTTCAACAGCGCATTAAGTAGTTGCTCAGATCACATTTAACTGCCTACCTAAAGTTAAGAACCTGCTTGAGCTACTGGTGTTTACGAAGGAACCTGCAGACCTGTGCTAGGTAGGACCTAAGGCACTGCAGGGCTGAACAGGGCAGGAATAGAGAGACCACAACAAGAGAAGAATTATTTTCTTTTGCCTCAGGTATGTTGAGGAAACGGTTGGAAGTCCATCATCCAAAATGAAACTTTGGTAGCTGGTTGGGAAGGTTGATGTGCTGCCCTGTTTCTAGTTGCTTGTGCACAGTAGCTCCGTGTCATTTAGGGTTTGTTCCCCACCATCTCTGGAAGTGCAATGCAATCTCTGCCGGTATCTTTAGGAAACCACAATTGCATATGATTTAATTTTAGCTTGATTATTTTATTAGACATGTGAATAGATGAGAGGTTTACTAAAGTCCTAGTGTCCTTTGTCTAAAGCAGATCGTTGCTAACCAAGCTGGTTACTTGGAAGGTGATTGTCATTGTTTGGACTTGTCTGTGGGACACCGTAAATCCTCTGTTTTCACCCAGTGTGGTCCTAGCTAGTATTTCTGGACTTTTCCATGCCTGTTTTCAACCAAAACCCTTCTATTTAAATTGAAAGGAAGGGCTACTAGCTATTTGTGTTTATCTTCTGTAACAGATATAATCATGTAAGGGACTGAGCAGCTTTGACCTGATACTGAGGGCACCAGCAGAGGAGGATTCTTTGTATGCACAAACTCATTTGAGCTCCCAGCAGAATCGGGCCCCGCTGGACATCCAGCATATGTAGAATGCTTGTTGTTTCTTTTGCATTCAGATTATCGTGTTATTTTTTCTAACTCTGGCATTCTTTTTATTTTTCTTTTGTGTAATTCATAAATCTGAATATCTGCCATGTGGAATTATTGTATGTGAAACTGATGAAGTATTATGTATTAGATTTCACATTTTCAGGCTAAGTGCACAAAATTAGAAGGGAAAAAATGGTCAAACACTTGGTTCAAAGTAATTGAATAATGAAATTGTTGACTATAATTACTTTAAATGTAATTCAGATAGATCCAACTGGAAGAATTATGGAGGAGGGATGTATAGCAGGGCTGTCAGGACAAGGAAAAATAGATACTGCTAAAATAGCCTACACTGCCTCTCCTATATAATGTATTAAATTTATCTTAAAAGCAATTCTCTGATAAGTACATACCTGTACTTAAAGAACAGAATCCTTTCCTTTTGCTTTTTAACAGCCCATACCAGCACAGTTTACACAGTTCAAGAATGTCGATAGCCCAGAGGATTCCAAAGTTAGCAAAGATTTTTCTGAAAAATACATTCAGCCTTTCATTGCTTCTGGATTTTCAGTAAGTTATTAAGCAAATACACTATCTGCAGGACTGTGGTTTATGTCAGAGTTTAAATTACACTAAAAAAAAAAATGCAACCTCTAAATATGCCCTTATTTACCTGATTTTAGATGTTTATATCAGCATTTGGATTCCTAACAAAAGAAATGTAGGAAGGTGTATCAGTTCAAGCGAAAAGCAACTAATAAAATACAATTCAAAATATGGAGAGTAAGTGGCTGCAAACATTAAGCAATTAAGGGGAAAAAAAGTATTTGCATAATTAAAAGAAACTACAGCTTTTTTTTTCCCTCCCAAATCAGACATTTGACTTTTGTCAAACAATTATTGAACTATTAACAAATGGAGTCAAACCTAGCAAAAGTTTGCTGCTTTTTTCGATTAATATCAAATTGAGGAAATGGCTCTTTGTGCCCCCCAGTCCAGACTGTTCCAGTGGGCTCCATGTAAATACAGATTTCTTCACTGCTTACTAATGCAAAAAATATGCTTATGGTTAACTATTAACCTATGCTTCCAAATAACACTAATGATTGCAGTGTGCTGGAATAAATGCTCATGTTTCACGGGATGAGAACAGTCCTGTTCTCTTAAGCTTACCTAATCAAAGCCCAGTCCTGCCTTTACAGCCTTTGTTAAATTCATTGGTATTTAATATGCATCAATAAATAAACTTTCAATTATTGTGCAGTGAGCATATCCAAAGATAGCATGACAATGTGAAACTACTGGTCTATCTAGCAATTATGCCAAATAAAGAATGCTGATGATGTGAATTCCCCCCTCCTCTTATAACAGATAATTCAGATTTTCTGACATTCTTTTGCAGCCTCATAATAAGGAAAATAAATTAATCTAGACAAACAAAATGCAAAGAATTGAATTTTTACACCATCTAAATACATCTCCCCACTGTGACTAGAAATAGAATTACTTTATTTTAAAAGTATGTGATCCATTCTAAATGAAAAAGACTAATTGATGAAATTATTAAAGTATTTGTGAAAGGTATTTCGAAAAGCTTGCTAAGTGGGTAGTGTATGATACATGTTGTGCTTTGAGTTAGTGCATTCTTTTATCTCTTTAAATTGAATAGTCTTTTACAAGCCATTAAAGACAATGTGCCAAAAGCATATTCATTAACTACAGTACAAGTACCAGCCCAGACAGATTCTCTGCTCCATCCCTGCCTATTTTACCTTCTTCTTCAAAAGTTTCACTGCTGCTTTAGTGCATTCTTTGCGAAGAGTCTTTCTCATGGCATCCGTTCATTAGTATCTAATGAAACATCAATCTACTCAAGTTCTTCTGCATCTCTGTAACAGAAGCTTGCAGTGTTTTGGTAACCTTATAAGCCCAATATAGCAGAACATGGATGGCTTTTGTTTGTTTGTTTTGTTTGGCTTTTTTTTTAATAGGGGTAACGAACTCGTATGTCTGTTAGGCAGTTCTATGTTACAAGAACATTAATATTATTTCCTTTAAGAAAAGCCTGAAGTAAATCTCATGACACTAGAAGAATTTTAGATACTGATCAGTTGCAATTGGCTCTTGGTGATCTGCTCTTCAGATTTCCAGCTGAATTTAACAAAGTATGATTTCTGAAAAGCTTCTGATAGTTTCTCATTAAAATTACATTTTTTTAATATGAGCTTGATTTCTATAATTTCACCCAATTTCATGATATTTTTACTCCATCTGAAAGGCAGTGGTTGAAACATCAGAAACAATTAGCAAAAAAAAATTATATTATCGTTAAATGAAAGAAATAAATCTGCCAAAAACTCAGTCTCGAAGCTGCATTTGTCAAAAGCACTTATCTGAATTAATTTTTATAGGATAACAGTATAATTGTTAACAGACATTTTTCTCAAGTTGTCAAAGTGTTTGAAAAATGAGAGAGAAAGAGAACACTCAGGAAAAAAATCCACAAGTAATCAATGGCATGCTCACATGGACTGAGATTTGCAGTACTTGTACTAATAAAATATAAGGCTCAATTAGAGGTACTTTGCAGTTTTCAGGTTAAATTTAAATGATTTGGTGATTTGCAAATACATGAATCCAAAAATAAAAATGAAGAATCCAAATGCAAATGAGTGCAACTGCAATAAAATATAATTGCAAATGAATCTGTTGCTTTATTCATTTATTGTGTAATTACTGCAATCCTTCCCACCTTGTTTTCAGTATTTCTTAATCATTAAGTCGGAAGCATGACAGCAGTGCCAGCCCTGGCATGATTCTCTTTGACTAAAACCTTGTAAATTAACACAATTAGCACAGCATCATCCTGCTAATTAACTTCCAGTGTCTGGTGCAGTGGTTTTGCAAACAAGGAAGAGGGAGTCAGAAGGGAATAAACATGCCATTCTGTTACCAAACTGTGTGCTGTGTTAGGTTTAGCTCAGCGAGGCTAAGCTGGCCATGTCAGATGCCAGAGTCAGGCAATGAAGAGCTAAAGGGGTTGGGGAGAAAAACAGGAGGGGGTAGAAGCTGTCAAAATAGACTGCAGTAATTCAGAGGGGAGCTAGTGCCACAGATGCTTCATTTCGACTAGGCCTCCTCCTTATCAGGGAATCTGTGCCAGAGGGCACAAGACTGTTTGCAAAAATCACTTTTGGTAATACGAGAGAGATTAAGGAGGTCTATTTGATACAGCTGTACAAAAATCAGCAATGTATATTGCTGAGAATACTATGCATAGGTACGAGTTGGAGTGGGTTATCTTAACGCTTGTAAATTGCTCTTCCTGCACGTGGTGGATTAGAAGGAGGGGGGATAATTCACATCGCATTATTTACAAGATTAATTGCTTTAAAATGTCATTTACATTTCTCTTTTTTTTTTTTCCTTTTTTTTTTTTGTATTGATAGGGTGGGGTTTTTTTATAGCCAGCTGTGGAAGTCACAGAACTTTTAGGGACTTGGCTTCATTTCTTTTTCCTTTTATTCATCTTTTTTTTTTTTTTTTTTTTTTTTTAAACCCTCTTGCTTTGTACCCTGGAGGCTGTGAGGTGGGGGGGGGGCAGCGGGGGGGGGGGGGGGGGCGGGGGGGGAGAGAGCAAGCAAGGAGACCGACAGACAAGTCATGCTTGTTTTTTTTTTCCAGAGCCTCAACAACAGAACTGAGAGGCAGAAAGGAGCCAGTTGTAATTCATACCGAGTTGTAGGCTTTGTGTGATGAAAGCGACGGAGCGCTGCCTGGGAGATTGCTTTGCTGCACTCCACGAAGCAGATTTGAAACTGTCGTGGACCACTTTAGATGAGAGTTGGATTATGGAATGACCTGCTATGTCTGTGTCATATTGTTCTGCGCAGGGTGCATTATACTGTGCTAACTAGGTGTTCAGTACCAAATAAGAGAGGTATCCTAGATGTGATCTGTCAGCTGTGTCTCATATTTTTATATTGGTTAAAATATAAAACTGAAACAGTGATGAAAGAGGACAGAGCAGTTGGATGCCTTGTATGTTAACAATAAATCTGCACTCGGAGTATTTAAAATGTACTGAGTCTTATTTAATTAATTTGAGAAATCTGGCATTACCTATATTTTTTTAAACCAACAAATAACCCCCTACTGAATCGGCAAAAGATGTGGCTCCCTGTGTATGTGCCTACAGTAAACCAAGTAGTTTATACTGCTTCATAAGGGCATTGCATTTTCTTTCCTTAAGGATTTGTGGTGTTAAGTGCAGTGTTTCAGAGAGATGAAGAAGTTCACAGACAGTACATTTGAGAACTCATTTAAAAGCATCTGAAAAAGGCCAAGCTTGCTGTTAACTTTGTTTTTTCCTACCGCCCTAGGCTTGAAGATGCAGTGGACGCCAGAGCATGCCCAGTGGCCAGAACAGCACTTTGATATCACTTCAACCACCCGGTCCCCTGCCCACAAGGTGGAAGCCTACCGGGGGCACCTGCAGCGTACCTACCAGTATGCCTGGGCCAACGACGACATCTCAGCTCTGACCGCCTCCAATCTTCTGAAAAAGTATGCAGAAAAGTACTCCGGTATTTTGGAAGGCCCGGCCGAGCGGCCCATTCTCAGCAATTACTCTGAAGCTCCCTCGGGGCTGGTGAACGGTCGGAAGAATGAAAGCGAGCCCTGGCAGCCATCGCTGAACTCGGAGAGCGTGTATCCCATGAACTGTGTCCCAGACGTTATCACCGCCAGCAAAGCTGGGGTAAGTGCAGCCCTCCCTCCCGCAGATGTCTCGGCCAGCATCGGGAGCTCTCCTGGGGTGGCCAGTAACCTGGCTGAACCCAGTTACTCCAGCAGCACCTGCGGAAGTCACACCGTTCCTAGTCTTCATTCAGGGCTCCCATCTCAGGAATATGCCGCAGGATACAATGGCTCGTACTTGCATACCAGTTACAGCGGCCAGCCAGCACCTGCACTTCCATCCCCTCATCCATCCCCCCTGCATAGCTCGGGACTTTTACAGCCACCGCCACCGCCACCACCACCAGCCCTCGTCCCTGGCTACAACGGGACCTCTAACCTCTCCAGTTACAGCTACGCTTCTGCCAGCTATCCTCCTCAAACTGCCGTTGGCCCTGGGTACAGCCCAGGGGGTGCCCCACCACCCTCGGCATACCTGCCTTCAGGAATCCCTGCTCCAACCCCTCTGCCCCCGACCACTGTCCCCAGCTACTCCTACCAGGGCCACGGTCTGACGCCCATCGCGCCGTCTGCCCTGACAAATAGTTCAGCCAGCTCTCTCAAAAGGAAAGCTTTCTACATGGCAGGGCAAGGAGAAATGGACTCCAGTTATGGAAATTACAGCTATGGCCAACAGAGATCTACACAGAGTCCCATGTATCGAATGCCCGACAACAGCATTTCAAATGCAAACAGGGGGAATGGTTTTGACAGAAGTGCTGAAACATCATCCTTAGCATTTAAGCCAACAAAGCAGCT
Source organism: Strix uralensis (assembly GCF_047716275.1). Lineage (NCBI taxonomy): Eukaryota > Metazoa > Chordata > Aves > Strigiformes > Strigidae > Strix > Strix uralensis. The sequence goes on from NC_133977.1 coordinate 25,706,907, forward strand.
AATGTCCTCTGAACAGCAAAGGAAATTCAGCAGCCAGTCCAGTAGGGCTCTAACACCCCCATCCTATAGTACTGCTAAAAACTCACTGGGTTCGAGATCAAGTGACTCGTTTGGGAAGTATACCTCCCCAGTAATGAATGAGCATGGTGACGAGCACAGGCAGCTCCTCCCTCACCCAATGCAAGGCCCGGGACTTCGTGCAGCTACCTCATCCAACCACTCTGTGGACGAGCAACTGAAGAATACTGACACACACCTCATTGACCTTGTTACCAACGAGATTATCAACCAAGGACCTCCTGTGGACTGGAGCGACATCGCTGGCCTAGATCTAGTAAAGGCCGTCATTAAGGAGGAGGTTTTATGGCCAGTATTGAGGTCAGATGCATTCAATGGACTGACTGCTCTACCTCGGAGCATCCTTTTATTTGGACCTCGGGGAACAGGCAAAACATTAATGGGCAGATGTATAGCTAGTCAGCTGGGGGCCACGTTTTTCAAAATCACTGGCTCTGGCCTTGTCACAAAGTGGTTAGGAGAAGGAGAAAAAATTGTCCATGCCTCCTTCCTCGTGGCAAGGTGTCGCCAACCCTCGGTGATTTTTGTTAGTGACATTGATATGCTCCTTTCCTCTCAAGTGAGTGAAGAACACAGTCCAGTAAGTCGGATGAGAACCGAGTTCCTTATGCAGCTGGACACTGTACTGACTTCTGCTGAGGACCAAATAGTAGTAATTTGCGCCACGAGTAAACCTGAAGAAATTGATGAATCTCTTCGAAGGTACTTCATGAAACGACTTTTAATCCCACTTCCTGACAGCACAGCGAGACACCAGATAATAGTACAACTGCTCTCACAGCACAATTACTGTCTCAATGACAAGGAGGTTGCACTGCTTGTCCAGCGCACAGAAGGCTTTTCTGGACTAGATGTGGCTCACTTGTGTCAGGAAGCCGTGGTGGGCCCACTCCACGCCATGCCAGCCACAGACCTTTCAGCCATTATGCCCAGCCAGTTGAGGCCAGTTACATATCAAGACTTTGAAAATGCTTTCTGCAAGATACAGCCTAGCATATCTCAAAAAGAGCTCGATACATATGTTGAATGGAACAAAATGTTTGGTTGCAGTCAGTGATACTACTTTAAAAAAAAAGTAATGAATGTTGGCACACACAGAACCTGCTACATAGGGTAGAGAACCCTTTTCAGTAGTGTTAAAATTGCAAAGGGTACTGGGAAGACTACAATTTACCTTGCCTCTAAAGAGCCAGGGTAGACTTGAAGGAAAAGTGCATCAAACAAGAGCTGCTGATCTGAAAAAGCCACACATGACAGAAAGCGTATGTTGATGCTCAGTTCTGTTCAAGCTAGACAATACTCACCAAGGAGCAAGGTGCAAGTGGGTTGATTTCAGAAGGACATGAACCCTGTGTGTTGATTCCATTCTGCTGTTCTTGAGATTTAGTTGCTGTCAAGTGCCTGAAGTGGTGCTTTATTTTTTGTTTGCCTCACAATTACATTGGTGGCATGTGCTAATATAAAGAGCTTTAACTTCAAACATTATTGGACTAAAGAGATGAACGGTTGTGTTGCGACAGAGAACCAGATTTTTGCTATTCTAAGAGCAACAGTATTCCTCAATCCTGTCTGTTCTCCGGTGTTAAACTAAGAACAGGTAAAACAGGGTAATGGTAATCTGGACCTTAATTTCTGCAGTTCATTTCTTTTAATGTTCTGTCTGCAAAAACTCAGGAAAGTGATTGTGATTTGTACAGTACCTCAAAGGAATGTGTTGAAAGCACTATGTACTGCTGAGAGTTATAGGCTAGGCTTCAATGTTACTTTATATTAAATATGTATGTTTACCTCAACAATTGGAAAATGGCAAGGAAAATTACTTTGAATGTATCCAGGAAAAACTAAAGTGTGATATGACTGAAGCTTTACAGATTTTAAAAGTAGAAACAGGAGGATTTCCCAGTGTTCAGAAATGGTTCTTTTGCCAATTTGTCAGATCAAACCAGAGCAGATAATGACTTTTCTTGTTGGTAAACTGTAAGAGTTTTCAGCATATTGCTCCTTGATAATTACGTGATACAGTCTTTAGAAGGTGCATAGATGAAAAAAGAGCCACTTAATCGGTTTACGTTAGCTTCCGAAACAGTCAAATGTAAGATTTGGTAGGACTTCGAGAGGCAAATTACCTTAAACTGTGACTGCTGGCCTTTGTTGTGCAGTTCTAGTCGTAGTTTTGAGGTTATTTTGGTGAAGCTGTAGGGAGTGGGATCAGTGTAGGTCGCTGGCAGAGCTATGGGTTGCAGAGCTGTTTATAGCAATGCAGTGGACTGTGACCAAACAAACAGTACAAATAACAAAGCAAAACTGAACCCTAAAAATACATTTATTACCCTTCCCAAACGGTAAAGTTGAGTTTTTGTTGTGTACGTATGGCTCCATTGTCCTTAATGCAATCTTCATTTAGCATCCATTAGAAATTTTCCAGGCTGGAGTGTGCCCACCATTATTTCTACCTCAGTTTTGTTACGTTTCTCTTGGAAAGCAAAGTAAGAAATAGGGCAAAAAACAACACCAACACAAAAGTCAGATTACATTAGGAATGTGAACCTGCTAAACAAGTTTGAGAGAGCTGCTGTTTTTTCCCCTGAAGTCAAGTTTTTCTCTTATGTTCATTCTCTTTACCCCTCCTTTTTCCTCCCCCAAATATACATATTCTGGTGTCTTCCTTCTGGAAAGACTAGCTGGCATGTGTGGCATTTTGCTCAGTTCTCCCCCCCCCCCCCCCCCCCCGCTCCTTTTCTTTTTATCCTTTAATGCTTTCTGTGCAACTCTTCTGGTGACAGCTGACTGATGTTGGGTAATGTCTCTGAGCAGGAGCAGTGCATGTTGCAGCTGCCCAAAGCCTCTGCTATCACATGAACAAAACAGCCTTGCTTTTTTGAATGTATTTTTTGTTTGTTTACTTTAAAGAGACAGTAACAAAACTGTTGCAAAGCACTGGCATTTAATGTTTCTGTTAAGTAGTGTACATTCAAAACCATTAAATAAATGCACTGAAAAGCCCCAAGAAGAAAGATACCAATCTGTTACTAGGTCATGTTTGTCTTCTCAAAAATTGTACAAACCTTGTCCGTTTTGTTAAATCAATGGAGACATTTAGCATTCAGAAAGCTAATGAGGGATTTTGTGGTATTGCTGAAATTTATGACTCGATTATTACTTTCCTTTATTTTTCTTTTAAGATATATATATATATTTAGATAGAACGTGCTAAAAACAGAGCAAATAAACCAAAATCTAATTTAAGATGGATTCCTGGCAAACATTTTGTCTATCTAAAACTTTATGTTTTAAGCCTAAAAGTACCATTTTAAAAACAGTGCCTTTCATTAAGGATATAGAAAATAAGACTTAAATACATCACCTGCTTTTTTTTTTTTTTTCTTTTTCTTTCAACAACAGTTACAGTCTATGGTCCTTGTTATGACCCAGTCTTTCTGCTTCCCTAAACCTCCACAGGCTGCTTCTTCACCCCAGTCATTCCACCATCCTCATATTTGGGAGATCCTGATGTCCCTATTAGCTGTAGGTTCACGCTGGCAAGTACGCTATTGCAGATCGCTGACCCAATTTCTGTCTTAGACATTGCCTTTCATATCTGCAATTGAGCTGTGCTCATTTGAAAGGCTCAGGCAAGTTTGATAAACCAACTCCTGTTAACTGTTTCTCCTATGCATATTCCTAACAGATTTTCTTGCAGCTGGTAAAATGAAAGCAACCCACTAGAGTGGGTTTTGCCCTCTTTTTATCCAGTAGCAAAAACAAAAGCAAACAAAATTGTAGATGGTCCCTTTGGCTTCCAGCTTTAAATCATTCTCTTTAAAAAGTCACTCTGGGAAATGGATTTTTCAAATGTTAACCAAAGTGAGAAGCAGGCAGAAACTGAGATGGTGTGAAAATGCAGGTTCCACACGTGCGCACACACACACGCTCATTCTCTCCAGGGCTCGATTCAGCTTCGAGACAGCAGAAGCGGAAAACTTCACTCCTATCACAGCAGCTATAAGGAGATGAAAACAGAGCCAGATTGTTACCCAAATTTTCCTTACCAGCAGCTGTCCTTGGCATTGCTCTGGGAGGGTGCCTGTGGAATTTGGTGAGAACTCGGCCAGGTAGTGTTAACAGAAGTCACCTCAACCCTTCTCCAAGTGGTTTCTGGCCACTCCTTTGATGGAATTTCCCCAGTTTGGGGGGGCTGAGCTGGCTGAACCCCCTGCCATGTCCTGACCATATTGCTTTTCGTATTGCTTTCCTCCCTCCTCCCACATTCAGCCCATGTTTTCTCCCTAGTGAGCAGGTTTTGGCATGCTGGTGGTCCTTCACCCCTCTTGGCAGACTTCTTGTCAAGGAGTGTCCAGGAAGGGCTGAAGCATGATCCTGAACTTGAGCAGGGCCCAAAGGTTAGGATTGTTT
>NC_133977.1:25716397-25718897 GCF_047716275.1 Strix uralensis
GTGGTTTTCTTTTCACTTGTCGGACAGCATGAGTCACAGTTGCCAAGCCGACACCGAAACTATTTGCAGACTATAGCACCTATTGATGAGTTTTTCAGTCTGCAGTCATTTGCATAGGAAAGATGCAGGACTTGTGATTGTTATCAGAAATACATACAGTACACAGAAGAGCAGCTCCTAATTTGGGGGACTGAAGTGACTATCCTGCCATTGTTTTCCTCTAGCTGTAAGGCAACATTTGTATCAAAGCTGGCAAATAAAGCTTCAGTACTTCACCTTAAACTGTGGTTCAGAGGAAATGCAGCTCTCATTTCAAATTCCTGGTGAAACAGGATAAGCTTTGGGATACACAAGTAGTAATGATTTGTAGGATTTTGGTTTGGTGTTTTGTTTTGTTGTTTTTTTTTTTCATTTTTGCTTTTTTAGCGTACCTTATGCAATCCTTGGCTTCTTGTTCCCTTTGCGGTACCTCAAGGCTTCCTGCTCTGAAAACCGGAGCTGGCGGCACAGCCCGCAGCGGGCTCGGCGCGGGGGACGCCAGGGCCCCCGGCCAGGCAGGCGGCCTGTGCCCAGCGCTGAGGAATTCACATAAAACGCAGGCATGGTTTTATTGTGAACACAGGAGCAACTATTCCTTACATAAAATTAGTTGCACAGCAATATTACTTTTAAATAGTCACAAGGCAAGGAAATGGGTTTAACCATTTCCTAATATGTTATCTCTGCCATTATTTTGTTGAGTTTGATAGCATTACCTTTTTTTTCTTTTTTATTATAAGACAGCCAAGAAAAATCTGAACTCACCATTCTGTTTGTTTAAGCAGATTCTCTGATTCCGTCAATATATCTACCATTTCAAGTGACATTCTCTCTGGCAAAGCTGGTTTACGTTGTACCTTGAAAAGTGCTGCTCAGGTGGTTTTGTATGTTTAAAGTATCCACAGGTCCAAAGCAAAATGAATTCAAAGTCTCTTCAAGATGGCTGCACTAGATTGTGCATTATCATTCTTAACATAACACACATGGGGTTTAATTACCATGCATAGTTTCAAACGTAGGATAAAAATATTGTGCAGTACCTTAAATGTTTAATTGACCGTGGTGCTGATGGGGGAGCTTGCATTGGGGAAGGGGGGATCTTCCTGATGTGTGAAATGTAGAAACTGCTTTTCCTGTGATGTCTTGGACTTCTGGGTGAGGGTCCAGGCACCCCTACCTCGCAGCTCGCTCATGCTTCACCATAGCTGGAGCTGTTGTCTGTCTTTATTGGGGGTGCATTTGTCATAAAGCTGTTGAGGGTTCAAAAGGTAAAACTTTAGTTCCTAAAATCCATCTCTGTACTGTGACTAATGAGTTGTTTCAAACTCTAATAACAGCACTCCTTAATAGAATAAAATAGTTTTCCACCCTAATTGGAAAGCAGTATTGTTGAGACAAGTAGAAATCAATTTGGCGTAAATGTGGAAAGCGTCCTTTATAAAATCTTTTCCAAAATCTGCTTTTTCTGTCAGATGCAGTTTTGTTCAAGGCTCAGAGAGGTAGGCGTTGGCAATGCTCTGCCTTTTCCTGTTCTGCTCTGCTCTTTTGGAACAGAAAATCAAACATTCCTACAGAATATTACTGGCAAAAAGTGAATTGCTTCATCAAGAAATGAAGCATGATTCAGAGTGTGGCAACACTCGGGAAGGAAGTGCCTAGGGAATGAAAGAAATGCTATTCGGGGGCCGGAGCCACATGAAGCCTTTGACTGTGACAGCAAAGTAACATGCTCTGCCGGCAAAGAGCACGGAGAGTGGATGCAGCTGTATCAACAGCTTTCCCCACTCGTGGGGTACATACACAAAGCAAGCTTTACTGCTCAAGGCAGCTTTTTCAGTGTATTTGCATTTACAGTTGCAGCTTCTCTTGGATTAGCTATGTCCATTGGGGATCTTGCTTCTCCACTTGCCTGAACAACCGAACTTTACAGGCAGAAGTCTATGCTGTAAACATGGGTTAGGACAGATGAAAGTCCCTCAAGCTTTTAGCAGTATTTCAGTTTGATCATATTGCCAAGCCCGTATCATGGGACAAATGTACTCTAATGACATTTTAATATATTTTTAAATTTCTCAGTCATAATAATTGTATAAAAGTGTTTTGCAATTACTATTTTCTTGCTAAGCCTCATAACTTACATTTGATTGTTATGTCTAAGAATTAAAGCTCTAATGAAATATGTTTACTACAAAAGAGGACATGAAAATAAAACCAAAAGATTCTCATTCCTCCTCCAAAACACTCCAGCCAATGTAGCAGTACTAATTAGAGTGCTTATTCATACTCATTTCTAAGTGCTATCGGGGTGGCTAGCTGGGTACAGATATGCATTTCTAACTGCTATCGGAGTGGCTAGCTGCGTACAGATACACCGGGCCACTGCCACTGTGCCTGTGTTGTCATCCTAAGAGGCAATAGCTGCTGAAATTGTGGTGAAATTCTGAGAAATCTTATGTCCTTC